>NC_142928.1:176649860-176667360 GCF_046866305.1 Octopus bimaculoides | reverse complement strand
CGATTAAAAAAAGTCAATATTCCCACTTAACAAAATTTCTGGCCTCGTGAGAAGGTGAGAATTTAATATTTCGTCTAAAATGAAGAGAGCTACAGTGAATAGCATGGCAGACTTTCTGTTCCTAATTGAAATCAGACCACTCCGCTAACATCATTAATACCCCTAAGAGACGTATAACAGCTAAACTATCAGACGACTTCTTCAAAATAAAGGTCCTGCATACATGCTCTCAAACACATACGCACACACACATTCACACACACACACGCACTCACGCACGCACGCACACACACACACACATACTCACACACATACACACACACACACACACACACACACACACACAGCTAGCGGTATGAATTATACAAAAATACTTTTCTGTAACATGGAGTTGCTTGTTAGTGAGTATGTTTGTCACAATTGTTACGAATGATTACTAATATGTACTTTGCATTGCTGTGTGAAGGAGCTTCATATAATTGTTAGAGGTGTTGGGTGATCGATCAGAAGATCGGGGGTTCGCTTCCTGCACGGAAGCAGTTTATTTTACTGTACTCCAGTCTACGCAGATGAGAAGTATATCAACCGAGTGTAGGAGCAGCCATTTCTCCTTTCAGATGTCACACTCTCTATTGTTCGCTGAGTCAAGTGTAAGAGAATCGAGAGAGGAAGCGACAGTCTGTCTCTGCTTGTCAACAAAACAGGCACCTAAATCAATTAGCCAAATACTAATAAATCATACTCCCTTTTTTCAGTTCACATCTCAATCAGTGATCGCTACTGCTTATTTCACAGTATCTTATAATTCTGCTTGTTCCTCCTTTACTTAGTGCGTCCGTAACGCTTCCACATGATTACCTGAAAGGAGAGGGGAGAAATAGATGGGTGGTAGTGATGTTTTCAAGTTTATAGCATTAAATTTAAACGTTAAGCAATTCGTAAAATGAATACCTGTAAAACACTTTAGCTAAGCCTATCAACAATTTTTAAAATTAAATTCCAAGGAAAAATATGACGCATTAATATTCTAATATCCGTTGGCTAAAACTTAACAGGAAACATATATATCCGTAGAAATTATAATGCAACGAATACAAGAAAAATAATTGATTTTTCTACGTTTTGTTAGGGTATTTAGCAGATTTTTAACTGTTAAAAATCTGCTTAGAATTATTTACTAGCCTGTATGGTCTGGCTAAGTCAAAATGTTTTTTTGTATTCTTCCTTTCTACTTGGAAAGTTTAAATGTAGTTATAAAAATATGTCCTTCTGTTGAAATGAAATTTCAGTAAATTTCTATATCTTTGTGTGGCTGACGATTGGTCTGCATTTTACATTTGATGTAATGTTCAGATTGCTTAAATAAATGGAGTCGCATGAAACGATCGTACTGCATTAACTTTGGATATCCTTGTTGCTTATTTTGATATTTTAATCAGCTTATTTTGAAATTGTATGGATAATACCATACTTAATTCTGGTGCCTAAACTTAAGTACCATATTCACCTTGAATATGAAGACATGCAAGATACCGCCAGGCAGTAGAATCCTGACAGGAGAGATGCTGCTTCAAATTGATTGTCTTAACAAAACAGTCATACTCGCATCGAATGTTGATTCTCTTTCTAGTCAAATCATATTTCTTCGCTTACTTTCTTCCATAATGGTTATGAACAGCTTGTAGCTCCTAACTAAAGTTTACTACCGGAGAACAATGCCGCCGATCCATGAAGTTGTTAGAAATGCATCCAAATGTTCGTCATATTCACTATACTGCAACTATTCATTATAATAAATGAATGGGAGGATAGTGAATAATGCAGTTTGAAAGTAGACAAGACGGAAAAACTTTTATCATAGATTTGATCTAAACTACATGGCGTCGATCGGAACGACTAAATAGGTAAAGGTAAAATTACCTTCTCGAGTCATGCTGACTCATAAGGGCTGGCTTCCTGGTTTCCATGGTATATATATTCCCCACCTGAACGGGTCACTGGTCCGTCACAAGATTACTCATTTTTGCAGGCTGTGGGGACTGGAACAACGTGAAATGAAGTGTCTTACTCAAGAACACAACGCGTTACCCGGTCCAGGAATCGAAATCAAAATTTTACGATCATGAGTGCAACACCCTAACCACTAAGCCATGCGCTTTCACGTGCAAAAAGACTGCTACAACAATGATTTTCCAAGATTTAGGATTCATCCTGTTGAGACGCTTAACTTGAAAATATAACTTTCGTCGATTATTCTGGTTGACGGAATACTTTTTAATCAACCATGTTTTTATAGCATTTTTGGACTAAATTAGAAACCATTACGGTTGCATCCTCTCATATATAACGTTGGGGGAGTAACGACAGAGTTTCGGAATGTTGAGGTTGTGATTAGGCTTCGATTAAAAATTTTCTTAATATTCTCACTGGTAACTCTGAGAATACGTGTTGCCCATGTATTTTTTCTTTTTATTCTATTACACATCTTAGATTTAATATCTCACTTGTTAGCTACATATAAATTTTGCATGGTGTCTTTGGAAGGAATACATCCCAAATCTCTCTAAAATTTTATTCTACAGGCTTGAAAAATGACAACAATGAGCAATGTATTTGTAGACACCCTGACTGAATAAAGATGGGAGAGTCACGACAGGAATCCTTTTGATTGTAAGTCTGCTTGATCAGAGCTAAATTGTTCTTACACAACAACATCCTCCACTTTAACAGAGAGACACTATAAACTGCAAATGCCATCTAAAATATAACATACAGATAGCTGGCACGGAAGTTGTTACGTGGCCTCTTAACTATTAGAAATAGCTCTGAAATCTTCCTCAGATTTCTTTAAAAAGAACTACGTATTGCATAATATAGTTCTCTATTAAATCCAAAACAACAGACAAGATCAGCATGGCCGAAAATCTTATAATCATAGGTTTTCTCGATCAGGGTTGAACTGAACTAAACTATAACGATATTAATCCATACAGAAATATTTAATTAATGTGACGTTCAAGTGTTACATCATTTAATCTATTCACTTCATCTAGAAGTAATTACAAAATATTTCTGTGTTATACACTAAAACTCATGACGTTGATTGTATAAACGTTATGTTGCGGCTGTTGGTAATGCAGTTGTTTTTGTTGTCGCCGTCATCGGCATCATTTAATGATAACAAGCGACTTCAATAAATCTCAGGCGGTTTATTAGAAATAGTTTTCGAGCGAAAGGGCATTATTACTACAGCTGAGCGTTTGATAAGAAATGATATGAGATGAAAGAAAAAGAGAGAGAGAGGGTGGGAGATATAGAGGCAGAGAGAGAGGAAGAAATGGAGTGAGAGAGAGAGAGAAAGAAACAGTTAAAATCAGGGGAAAAGAAGGGGGAATGGGTGGAAAAAAGATAAGACATGCTTATATGAAAATGAAAACGAAAAAAAAAAACGATGAGAGAAATTATCTCTAGAGATAGAATGAGGAAATGTAGCAAAATAAGAAAAAAAGGTGGGGAAGATAGCTAGATAACTGATGGAAGGAAGGAAATACAAATAGACAACAAAAAAAAAGCAGGGTGGGTTGGAATTAAGGAGAGTGAGCAGATGACATAATGATTGATTGATGAGAACATGTACACAAATATATATATATATATATATATATATATATATATATATATATATATATATATATATATGCACATATGTACGTGTATGTATGTGTGTGTGTGTACGCGCATGTAATTTTATGTATATATATAGATAGATATAGATATGTATATATGCATGTACATTGTCCCATTTTCTATTATTTATATATATATATATATATGTGTGTGTGTGTGTGTATGTGTGTGTGTGTGTGTGTGTGTGTGTGTGTGTGTGTGTATGTATGTATATATATACTTGGTGGTAGGCCTTCGTCGTTCGACGATGAGAAATTAATTTGTTCGATCAAGTGAATAACCTACTCTTGAATTAATGCATAAGTGGCTGTCCAATCTGCACTCACACATGTCGTCTAAACTTAATTCTAAGATATTATGAGAGTGACACGGTGTTTAGAATTAGGCTATAACTTGTGAGTTTCATGTACAATCAGCTAGACAGTATTCTGTACGGTTTCCATTTACGCAATTCCATGTAAAAAGGCATGGACTAGCACGATGCTACAAAAATGCGAATTGTGGGCATGGAAGTCTTCAATAAACGTCTAGACAGATTTTTATTTGCAATACCAGATAAACCCACATCGCAGAAGGAGGCACAACGAAGAGCGGCAACGTCCAAGTCACTAGTTCACCAGGAGCAATACTGGAAAAATCCCGGGATTGAGTATTGGCGATGCACCAGCATGGCTTCAGCCTCTGACTGAAACCTGTAAGAGATAATAGATAAAAGAATATATATATATATATATATATATATATATATATATATATATATATATATATATATATATATATATATATATATATAAATAATATATATATATATATATATATATATATATATATATATATATATATATATATATATATATATATATATATATATATATATATATATATATATATATTACGGAGATGTACTTGCATAGCAACTGACCTGATCTGAGATCGTGTGCTGGAACGAAAACAATTGCAGCGTGGAAGGTGTTTATAAGCTATTTAAGAAACACACAAAAACCGTTAGATTCACTTCAACATTTAAATTTAATTTGCCAAAGTTTTTTCGTCGCTTTGAGACCGCGACCTGTTCACTGACAAAATTCATATGCAGCACAGAATTTTGTCAGTGAACAGGTCGCGGTCTCAAAGCGACGAAAATATTTTCACAAATTAAATTTAAATGTTGAAGTGAATCTAACGGTCTTTGTGTGTTTTTTAAATGGCTTATAAACACTTCCCACGCTGCAATTGTACATATATATATATATATATATATATATATATATATATGTGTGTGTGTGTGTGTGTGTGTGTGTGTGTGTGTGTGTGTGTGTGTGTGTGTGTGTGTGTGTGTGTGTGTGTGTGTGTGTTTAAGGGAGAGAGACAGACAGACAGAGGGAGAGAGGATCATTTGTAGCTTCAGATAAATGTATGGAGAAGGGCAGAAATATGTGTGTACGTATACGTAGATTTGCATTTAGAGAGTCGTGACATGAGTGGGAAAAGAGAAATTACAATCGCAAGATGAAAGAAAGAGTAACGATTATGAAATCAACATCAATAATTACAGGAAGAAATATTAGAAAATAGATGAAGAAAGCATCAAAAAGAAAAAGGATTGGTGTGCTGGTTAAGTGCTTTGAATATAATGTCATTAGCAGTGATCCTTACCTAGATTTAAGGAGAACATTATCGCCGGAGAGTGATTAAATAGCTCTTATAATATAAAACATATCCTATATTCCCCTTTCGAGGTTTCTAATCATCAGCCAAATGATTCTTATTCAAAAACAGCGTCTGCAGTTCTTACGGCGCGTAGTAATTATGTGTTACTATGTGTGAGTGTGTGCGTGTGCGTGTGCGTGTGTGCGTGCGTGTGCGTGCGCGTGCGTGCGCGTGGAAACCACTGACTGTGTTCATTACATGTTGATGGATGACAGGCGATTGGGTATAAATCATAAAGCCAATGCTATTAGAACATTCTGTGAGAGAGGTGAGAAATATTCTGCAAAACGAAATTGGTATGACGAAGATTTTTGCAAGGTGGGTTAGGGTTAGGGTTCTGGGGCTTTTCTCGGTGTATATATAAAAAGAAAGTTACCTTCTCGAGTCATAAAGGCCGGTTTTCCGGGTTCTATGGCATATAAATTCCCCATCTGGACGGGACGCCGCTCCGTCAAAAGGATTACTCATTTTCGCCAGCAGCTTTGTGGACTGGAGCAACGTGAAACGAAGTGTTTTGCTCAAGAACACGACACGTCTTAACCACTAAACCACGCGCCTCTACCGCCTTGAGGGTGGGTGACACCTGATGAAAAGCAGACCAGGCTGATAACATCACGGGAAAATATGATATTGTTTTTAGTTTCCTAACTCAGGATGAGTGTTAGCTTTACCAGTTTGAGCCAAAGAGACAATCCATGCATTTGAAACTCCTCCTCACCTGCTACAAATTAGGCCAAGGCCGTTTCATCTGCAGAGAGTTAATAGCCTCAGATTTTTGGGAAGCAAAAGGCATGGTTTTTATCGACTATCTTCACAAGAGCCACATCACTAATGGAGAGTACTCTGCCAGTTTCCTGTTACAAGCGGCCATCAAGACCAAATGTCAAGGAAAACCGATGAACAATGTTCCAGCGCACAAGATCTGGGTTTCAATGTCTTCTGTGCTTTGAACTCATTAATCAACTTCCCTATTCTCCTGATTTGGCATTATCTGGCTACCATCTGTTCTCCAAAATCAAAAAACACAAGGTTGGGAACCAGTATTGCGGTAACGATGACATCATATCTGCTGTTGATTAATTTTTTTGACCAACAGGACGAAAGCTTCTTCACAAATGGGATGCAAGCAATGCAATATCGATGAAAGAAATGTGTGGGCCGCACGGGGAGCTATGCTAAAAAATAATAATTTTGCCATATACCATGAGAGTATCTTGAACTTATCAGCAAACCCTCTTGTGCGTATGTATGTATGTATGTATGTATGTATGTATGTATGTATGTATGCATGCATGTATATATGTATGTATGCATATATGTATGTATGAATGTTTGTATGTATGTGTCTATTTATAGACACATATACACGCAGGTGTGGCTGCGTGTAGAATATTTTGGCATGCATTGGTTCCGATCTTGTTACAAGAAATTTGCCATCTGTGATGAATTTTGGGAAACTATGTAATGTGAATGGCATTGGAACTGATGGAAACGAAATGTAGATATAGATATTGTTTTCAAATTTTGACAAAAGGGCAGGAATTTTGGGGGAGGAAGAAAGTCGATTACACTGACCCCACTGTTAGGCTGGTACTTATTTTATCGACCCCGAATGTAGAAAAAAAAGAAATTCGACTTAGGCGGAATTTGAACTCCGTACGTAAAAGACGGACGAAATGCCGTGAAACATATTGCTCAGCGTAGTAACGATTCTGTCGTTTCGAAATTTCTGACAGGATTAATTGCATCATGGTGTTGTTTTTCTCACAGACGGTGCCCAACTGATCCTGCTATACTGCGTGGTCGCCAGAATCAAAAACAAACAATACGCATGCGCGAAATTAAAAATATAAAATGGTGACAATTTACCCATTGCACCCTGTATATGTGAAACTGTGTGTGTGTGTGTGTGTGTGTGTGTGTGTACGTGTGCGCGTGTGTGCCTGCATATGCGTGTGTGTGTGTGTGTTTTAACTCCTGTTGCTCCTCTACATTAATCGTTTAACCATTCTAGAGGCTTTATGCATTTTTGTTGTGTTTATACCCGTTTTAGGAAATAGGAATATCTAAATCAAATAATGTTACTCTGTAGCAGGGATAGATTATTTATTTGTTTAGTTTAGTGACCCTCAACTCTTGTCTCTCCCTTTTCCTTTCCACTTTCTTCACCTCGTCTCTCTCTGAACACATGCACACGCACACACTAACACAGAAATACACACACACAAACGTTTGTTTATGTGTGTGTGTGAGTGAGATTCTGTTTGTGTGTAAACGAGTGTAACATATAAGGAAGGCGAATCATGATATCGCTTGATTATTACCTTGTTCAACACGTGTAAAGATACAATAGACAATACTTTGACATCGAATGATAAGGAGAAGCGGCTGATGAAATAAGTGACATCCCGGACCGAATAAGAGGCCATCTTATCCCGTAGCTTCCGCTATAACTGATAAACGTCGCCGTTAGGTGTCATAACGTGTACATAGATTTAGTGGACCTCGGAACCCCAGAGCATCAGAATACAACGCTGACCTAACCTCGCCCAGCAAACATCGTACGATAAGCGTCGGTAAGATATTGATAAGGGTTGTAACTATTGACTTAATGTTGATAAATGGCTTTTTCATACTGACAGAAGTCTAACAGCTTTTAACGATATATTCTACTTGTCATTTCTGTTTTGTTTCTTTTTCTATCGTATATCATTCTGTTTATATTACATATGGAGACAACATTTCTGAGGAGAGACTAAAGTGAGAGCTACTATGTGGTCGAAAGACCAGCTAGAAAAATCAACCAAATCGTCTTCTAGAGACCCCCAGAGGAATAAAGACAAAGCTGAGCCCAGTGGAATATGAACTCAGCAGATGGTGAAATGCACATAAGTCTACAATAAAGAAGAGAAAGATGTAATGGGTTACTGGTAGTCAATGATCAGTTTTAACTATACTTTAATGTTGTGCACTACTTTCTAACTTACAAGAATGTCTGCTACTGGTTGCTGTTGATTGTCATGGAACAACTCGATTATTATCGCAATAATAACATTTACATATTAATGGAAAAGCATAAAACAGCACCAGTAAAACATAAGAAATGATTGTGTGCAAGTAAACCATGATGAGTAACCATTAATTAAGGCCTGCCTTTGCACAGTGAATACATTTGCGTGCCGGATTCCACGAATATAAATATAAAAATCATACCTAGCCAAACGAAGAAATCTAGCGAGAATGAGACGCGAGGAGTTTTTGATAGCAGAGAAGTCTATCACAACAGATATATGAAAAGAAATATTTATTGTATATTAAGTATAGATGATAAAATTATAAATATCACAGTGTGATATATTTTTGAAACAAGACACGATATTGTATTAGTGCGAGTTACACTAGCTCTATCAAAACAACTTGTAGATATAGTAACCTGGAGAAACGTCTCTCCATACGTCTAGGAACCGAATTTCAAATGGTTTGAGTAAAAGATCTCTAGTACACTTACGAACTTCTGCTTACATGTCATAGGGAGGAAAATTCTATGAAATTGTACCAAATAGATCACCAGGTAACACATGATAAGCTTCACCTCATTTTTTCATTACTAGAAAGACAGTAGCGTGCTAATTATCGTCATTACTGCAAAGTGACTACTATTGTGCACAACTAAATAATGTATTATCAAAAGAAGAACAGATTTAACTGTTGAATTTTAAACACTATGGCAGTTGACGAATGTGTCTCCCAATTGTAATTGGCACAACTGGAATAATACATAATCGCTTTTACAAAGAATTTGTAACGATAGACACGTTTCAGAAAATGGCAATACTAGGACCTATATATATTGTAAGTGTATTCTGCAACAGTACATTTTAATATATAGTATTTTCATTGATGTTGAACATTTTTTTTTAACAATGAACATTTTCGTTAGCCTTGAAAAATTTCTTAATCTTCAACACTTTTGTCCATGTTTTCTAAGATGTAATTAATTCATGCCTTATGAAAAGAATCTCTTGAAGTATTTCTCAAACCAGGAATAATAAAGGTGATAAATAATAATGTGAAAGCAATGGGAAAATGAAAATAAAGTCTAAGTAAAAAAAATGAAAGAAGTCCATGATATTTTACTTTCCTCGACAGTGATAAAATTCATAGAATAATATCGATTTTCATACAGAGAGCAGGTATGTTTATTCAGCGGAATTCTTTACTGCTTGGAGGAATAAGCGTTTATGAAATATCTTGTAATAAAAATGCAATCATGACAGAGATGTGCAAAAAAGAAAAGATAAAATGAAAGGAGAATTTTCAATATGGTTACTTTTCGATAATTTTATTTTAAAGAAGTATTGCTGCATTCGCTCTGAACCTGCGAGCAATCTTCTTTCATATAGAGTAATTTGTAGGATTAGTTTCTTTTTATATATATTCAAAGAAAGAGAATAAGATTTCGTGCCGATTATTCCATTCTCATTGTGCGAGTAAAATGAAATGACATGTAGTCTTAGCAATCGTTAAACTCCCAGCGATATTCGCTATAAGCAATTAATTTCCGGTTGAAGTAAACTAATGCGTATGTAACTAAAGCTTTGGCAATAGAATACAAGATACACAAGCTTCGCATCCACCTCTGTACATTTGTAGTTTTGTCACTAGATAATAAACGAGTATTGTTGGAAATATGTATATATCCCGTTCAATAATTTTAATATGCATCAATTTTTTGTCATATTTGTCCAACGTTCGAAAGGAAGGAAATGTGATGCTTGATATTCCTATCTTTCCGAAGAATAATCACACTGCAAGCGATATGAAACTACTACAGCCTGATATCAAACGAATCGTACAGTTGGCTATTTAGGTAATTAACTCTAAAAGACTGGATACGTCTATAAGAAATATTATGTAAGAAGTATGAGTGTTCTCTGAACGTAACGGATGATATATTCGAAAATTTTATCGATAGAAATATATTGTACAGGTTGAAATATTTTAACGCATTGTGGTTTCGATGACGTATATTACAGGTAGAATATATTCCCAATATACATGTGTGTAAGTATGTGTGTGTGTGCGTAAAGAAGGCAAACCTTTTGCAACAGTTGTATTGAGTATTCTATTCCAGTTTCCTTTACATTCTTCTTGATGCCTTCTGGTACCGTTCTTCACCTTCTTCACCTTCTTCATTTTTCATAGCCGGGATACTTCGCACTTAAGAGAGTTTTCTATTCGCTTTCCTTCTTGACTATTTGTGGGTCAAAGGGGCATGCAACATCACCTACATAGCATATGTCGTGCATCTTCACCACCACTAGATCCGGTCTGTTATGCTCTGGCACCTGATCTGTTTGAATTGGGAAATCCCAGAGGATTTTGCTAGTCTTTGTCTTCGCCACTGTCTGCAGTTCGTGCTCATACCACGTCTTGCCTCTCTCTAGCCCCACTTTTCACACAGTTTCCAATGTAGCACTTTCGCTACCTGATCGTGTCACCACGACTCGTAGTGGTTTGAGGCAAGTCTAGGGCATTCGTTCGTGATATGACCATTGGTTTCATCCTCTCTATTGCAGATGCAGCTCAGCGGAGACACTCATTCGTAAGATTCACCTCCAGTTCGTGGCCAAAGCTTGGTCTTGCACTGCCAGTATAGTGCTCTCGGACTCTTTTTTAGTGTTCCTTTCATCAGCCATTCCCACCTATTTTCTTTTTTCCAGCATCTTCTGTTGTGGCTGCATGGTGTTGATTGTGTATTCCATTCTTGCGTAATTCTTTTTCATTTCCTTTTTGATATCAATACTCCCTCGTTCTTTATTGTCACTAGCAAGGTTTCCTTACTTTGGGCTCGGTATCTCATTAAGCTCTCTAGTTTGATACGCACGCAGTCTTCCACACTTATCAATCCCCTTTCTCCATTTGCTCTTTTCATGTATTGGCGACCAGTGTCCGTACGTGGCAGACAGGTACCATGCATCGTTAGATTATTATTATTATTATTATTATTATTATTATTATTATTATTATTATTATTATTCAGTAGTTTTATTTTTATAACGTGCTTTCACTTCACTACCGAGCGCAGCTCTGTGTGCCTTGGGTATGTGCTTTGGTTTGCTGTGATGCTCTTATGGTTACTGTATTGAAAGTGTTTTGCGTAGGATGTGTGCAGTGCCCAGTAGTGAAATTTTCTGTGTTATAGATATTTGTAAGTCCTGGTGTTTTTGTTATGTATTTGTCTGAATATTTTTTTATTATACCGAAGGCACCTACTATGATAGGAATTGTTTCTGTTTTTAGATTCCACATTCGAGTTACCTCTATTTCCAGGTCTTTGTATTTTGAAAGTTTGTCCATTTCTTTTAGGGAAACGTTGTCATCTGCTGGTATTGATACATCAATTAGAAAGCATTATTATTATTATTATTATTATTATTATTATTATTATTATTATTATTATTATTATTAATAATATTATTATTATTATTGTTGTTATTGTTGTCATCTGACTATTTGTATGTTTATTTATTTATTTATTCCTTCCTTCTGCAATAACATTGTTGACTATTTTAATTATTCTATAAAAACTTTTATGAATTACGTTTGTAAGCCGCAAATTTTCTCTTTCTTTCTCACAGTTAGCAAAAAAGAAAAAGAAAAAGAAAAATAGGAAACGAAAGGAAGATAGCGTTTAATTTCGCTTTGAATTCGATACTCATCCACTCTACGTCATATCTTAATAAGTAAAAAAAAAAAAGTCAACAAAGTCGCGACAACAATGTGTAATTATGTACAAACTTCCATCACTGAATTAAAGATCTCTGCAATTATAATACCAATCTGTTGATTATATTCCGCAATTTCAGAATTGCTAATATTTACAATCCTTAAAATCAACCATAATAATTAACCTAAAATCTCAAGTACTATTAGCCACGTGTTTCGTGATTACTTTATGAAACGCTCTTTTGTCTCATCAAGCTGGTTCTGGAAATTTAATATACTTACCGACATAAGAAAGCTATGCTTCTCAGTTTAGTGTCCGAGTTGAATAACAAAACTAATGTTATAAATATATGCTTCGGTTAAATTAATTAAATGCAATTAATACAGAATTTCGAACACTGGCGTATGATAATCAAACAAATTAATTTCACCGCTATCCAACCTCTTCACCCAATTTATATGTGTGTACATTTATATTTGTGTGTGTGCGTGTGTATATGTATATATATATATATATATATATATATATATATATATATATATATATATATATATATATATATATATATATATATATACATATATATATATATATATATATATATATATATATATATATATATATATATATATATATATATATATATATATATATTTATTTATATATTCATACATACACAGACATACATACAGATATATGCATACAAGTATACATACATACTTATAAATGTATGTATGTATGTATGTTTCACGATCCTTTTAAAGCACTATGAATGAAAATATGAATTGGCATATTATTGCCATTGGCTTAGAATATTTAATGTAATTGATACACACACTCACATATATACACACATACACACATACACACAGAAGTGTGTGTGAAAGATGTATTTATTGAAACGGCTATGTTTTTCTATAACAGATTAAAAATGTCTCTCGCTTCATTTGGTAGCATTGAACTGTAGTATACGATAGGAGATGAAGAAGAGACAGGGGAAAATGTGTATGCAGAATATGTTTATGATAAATTCTTGATTTATTGAAATTAGCTCCGTTTCCAGACATGGTACCAATCACTTGCTTGCGATTGGTATCAAATCCAAATAAGAAAGGGGAATTATCTCCAAAATCTAGAATTCCACAAAGCTGTTATCTCATTAAGAGAAAGATACTTTGATTGTCTGAAGACAAGATCTCAGTTGTGGGAGGTGTTTTTTCTTCAAAAAGCGTCATCAGCACGCCTTATCTTCAGCAGATGTGTTTTAATTTCTGCATAAGTAGCGACACTAGACACATACAAAACCTAGTAGAGTCTCTTCAGTCAGATTACGTTTTCCTGAACGGCATATCAGCTTTGGAGAATAATTTATTCTTGAGATTAGCTCTCACTTCTTGATTTAGATTTGGTCCTACGTACTACGAAGCGACTGGGCCACCGTCTCTAAAGTGCAAATAATTTCAATAAATAAAGAATTTGTCACGTATATTATTGACTGTACCCTTAGTGTGCTGTTCCATTCAATTCCATGAATTTGGCCACACTAAACTTATTTTCCTTTCATTTATATCAAGTAACATGGCTATAATCGTGTTCGTCACTTTTATTATATGCTGAATGTCACGTCTGCTGAAGAAAGAAATGTACTTACCAGTATTTGCGGTGCCATTCACTCGGAATGGATTGAACTGGTTCCGAGCAACGAGTTCACCACGCTGTTCGGAGTTTCCCGGAAAATACAAGTTCGCATATAGTCTCCACTCATATTCTTACACACTTTGGGATAGTGTGATCTAAGGCAGCACATCTTGCAGTCGATTGTCGACCGTCGCTGAGATTTCGCTGGTCAAGTCACCGCCAATTATCGGAGTAGTTGGTGCCTGGGTTTGAAATGGATTCCAGAGACATGCCTTAACAGAATCCAAGGCGTGCCTTATTTCCAGTGGTCTTGCAGCACGCCGAACACCAATCCGAAATTTCTCAGGTCCCATGCTATTGCAAGATAGTCGTTGAACCTACACTAGATTTATCCGCCATTTTGACGGGTCTTGTTTCTAATCCTGCTGGGTTTCGAGCAACTCTTCTCACTAGGCAAGTCTAAAGGGAGTTTAGTCACCGATGACTCACCATGCAACAGATTCTACTGCATTCTATGATACCAGCGGTACTCATGAGAGACCTCACAAGTGACCTAAGATTAAAAAGAGATGGTAGGTCAATTGATACGCTGATGACACTTATTGACGCAGAAACAGATGTTCACAACTGTTCTCAATCAGACTGATTTTTCATTAATAGCCTGAAAATTATGGAATATACTTAATTTTTAAAATTACCTCCCATTATCCTTTGCCGTCCGTTCCAATTGCCAGTAAGCGATCGATCTTTCCTATTTGGAAGCATAGATAAGTTTTATAAATCCAAAATTTATCATGCATATTATTTGATATATCCTTATTCTTCTTTGTTGTTCAAATACAAGCCACTAGCCCATTCTGAGTTATTTCTCTAAGCTCTTTCATTTCATTTGTAGAATGCATTTAGACAAATATACGCTATAATGTGTTTGGTGCACATGTTTGTAGATATGAAATACGCAGGACATTCAAAGTGCATTTAGTAATTACTACAACAATATTATATCCTATGCTTCATTCCAGAATGCATCTATCTGAATACAAGAGAATAGAACTTCTAAGCATTTGGAATATAGTGCGTGTCAATTGCTTTTAAATAGGTAGATCAATATTTTGCTACCTGTGATGTATTTGTGTACACTTCCAAAATGTAGTGTATAATGTATGAAAGTATATATCTGTGTGCATGTAGATATATGTCATGTGTTTAAGTGCGCGTGAGTGTGTGTGTGTGTGTGTGTGTGTGTGTGTGTGCATGGTTCGTAGAATCGACAAATTCGAAAGTGTAACAAATTCAGTAAAGACAGGGTGGAAGAGTCTAAAAGAGAGAAAGAGGGGGAAGGGAGAGAGAAAGAGGGGGAAGGGAGAGAGAAAGAGGGAGGGAGAGAGAGACGTGGAAGAACATAACCACAGAATGTGATAACGTTTGCCTACTTACTACTTACTACTTACTAATTGAATTCTTAGATTTCATTCAGGGACCTTATCTACTAGCTGTACATCGAAGTGGTATCGTTCTTGGTGGTCTTACCGTTTACCGCAGAATGGAAGCATAAGACGCGCACACACACGCACACACACACACACACACACACACACATACACACACACACACACATACATACCCATACACACACATACTTACTCACACCTATATAAACACGTGCATATGTAAGTTTTTTTATATATGTACGTCTGGGTGGGAAAAAGAATTGGAAGTAGACAGACAAATAGAGAGATTGAGTGAGAGAGAGATTGTGTGTGTGTGTGTGTGTGTGTGTGTGTGTGTGTGTGTGAGAGAGAGAGAGAGAGAGAGAGAAAGAGAGAGAGATAGACAGAGAGAGAGACAGACAGACAGACAGATAGACAGACAGAGAGGGTGAAGAAATATTCAAGACATGTTCAGATTTCCTTCGCTATATATATATGATGTATATCAGTCTATTCGACCGTTTTATAAGATATCTCTCTAATTGATCACTGTCACCATCCAAGTATTCTTAAGAAGTTTGCAGAAATATGTATACGAAAGGGTGAGCATAGTCACAAAGATTGATAGCGTGGTTTAAAAAAATACGGATGAATGAAAGAAAGAGAGATAATGCGTAGACTTTTGATAGGTATATATCTTCAAGAATTTAGTTCAGTGATTTTTTTTTTGCTTTACTGTTATTATTCTTTTTACATTGTTTTAAATCGTTGCATTCTATTTTTTCTTCTTTTGCTGTTCAAAATGCCTTTTTGGTGTTTTTATCTCTCTATTTATTGTTTGAGCTGATTCATTATCTGTGTGGGGTTTTTTTCTTCTATCTGGTTATGTGTTCTATCAATAATACAGCTCTTTTCTTTTCTTGGTTTGTATGCTTTTTAATACGTACGTTTGTTGATACAAGAATAATTGTGATAGGGGTTCAGATTGTACGATCAAGTTTCTATTCAGTAATAAAACCGCAAATAATATTCGGAATATGTTCACAAATACAGAATTCGGTTTCATACAAAAATACATATTTTCAAACACACGCGCGTGCAGACACGTACGAGCGCCACACACACACACATTAGTTTCTCAAAACACTAAAAGATTCGAAGTAAACAGAAACTATTAATATTAAATAATATTCAAACTCCGCCGCAGTTGACTTTGCCTGTCATCCTTTCGGGCTCGATAAAATAAATAACGGTTGAGAACTGGAAACAATGAAATCGACTTTGACTCTTCCCTGAATTTTTCTGGCCTGGGACCAAAATTTGAAATCAAGATAAAATTATATTTCGACGATACAAGTAATACAGCATTTTAGTCGTACATTCAGCTGAAACTTACGAATAATTTACACAAAACCACATATGCTTATAACGTGAGAGGGAAAGAGAGAGAGAGAGAAAGAGAGAGTGAGAGTGTCAGGCAGAAAGACAGACAGACAGACAGATAAACTTATATATTGCGTGTACAGTTAGATGTATGGCTGCTACACTTGGCTGCTTCACATAGATTATCATCACCCGGTCGCCTTTAAAAATAGTATTTTGGCTGATATACTAGTTATGATATACAGAGCAAATGTAGAAGAAATTACGTACATTGGGATTAAGTATTCTATGATTTTGGAGCACCCAGTGAAGTGTTCCAAACAAACATAATTGTGAAACGTACGTATGAACAAATGATAAACATTTCTGTTTATCATCAATACATTCATATATATATATATATATACACACACACACAAACACACACAGACACACGCACACACACACACACATATGTACATATATATATATATATATATATATATATATATATATATATACATATATACATATATATATATATATATATATATATATATATATATATATATATATATGTCTGTATATATATATATATATAAATATATATATATATATATATATATATATATATATATATATGTATATATATATATATATATATGTATATATATATATATATATATATATATATATATATATATATATATATATATATATATATATATATATATATATATATATATATATATATATATATATATATATATATATATATGTACATATATACAACTATTGAAGTTTGAACCACACACGTATTTTCCTTTGACTACTTTTTCTTCACTGTGATCTTTTCCTCTTTCCATTTTCCTCTTTCTGGCAAAGAACCATGCTCTAAACGTTACACCCGCCACCTCTTTTTTTTCCATCTTTGTCTGATCGT
>NC_142928.1:176602360-176644860 GCF_046866305.1 Octopus bimaculoides | reverse complement strand
ATGAAAATTAGACATATAAACACGAACCATGCGGCGTACTGATTCGTGCTTCATATGTTGTCTGGTCAATTCTGCTGACGAAAGTCTGACCTTGTAAGATATAATCTTTATCTTACTAAAATTGACTTGAAACCATGGTACAGAATATAGATTGGTAAAAGTTTTTATTTTTCATTTCCTTTCGAAATTATCCCTAACTTTTGTGGTATGTAGTATTTTTGCTGCTATTTCTAGCGAGTAGATGTCCTATTATAGGCGTCTCTGCATTTCTAATGAATATATATATATATATATATATATATATATATATAAAGGGTGCAACTCGGCGAACTAATGCCTATGACCCACAACCAGACAAACTCCATTCATTCACTCACGCTCACCATACGTCACGTATATGAACTCCATCGTGATAGTGCTGAATTAGTTTACGTTGTTTTACTTCTCCCAATTCTTCTTCCTATTATTTATCATCTCCTTTCCCCCCACACCTTGTATTTGCTTTCGTTGTTGTTGTTTCTTCAAGTCAAATAACAGACTTAAACATTATTCGTCTCTCTCTTATGACTGGTTCAGTTTGGTTGCACTGACGGTTGACTGATTGGCAAGCTGCCTCTCTTGCTGGTTGGCTAGCTGGTTTTGGTAGTTGTCTTGCTTATTAGAAGTTCTGTATCTGTGTTTCTGCGCGCGCACATCTGTCTATGCGTGTATGTGTGTCTGTATGTGTGTGCGCGTTTATATGTTTGCATGTGTGCGATTAAGATGGCGGTGGCGTGGTATAAAAGGTGAGACCCGGAACAAGAGGGATTTCTTCCTAAGATATTTTGCCTTGCAGACAGGGAATATAAAGAGTTTCTGGAATTACTATTAAAGCGCGAATGGGATTTAATTGGTGAGAATAGTTTACATGATTGCCTGAGAGGGTTTACAAAATAATCCGGAAAGAAAGAATGTCTTGTACTGTCCAGAAAAAAATGATTGTATTCTCGTCCACTGTTCATTCATACTTGATACTCCTTCTGCCAATGAATATCGTTTCTTTCTGTTTTTTTTTTGGGGGGGGGTCTGTTTTCTCTATCTCTCTGCTGCTGCTCCTCCTTCTTTTCTTCTTCCTCACATCAATACTACTATCACCATTACTGACGTCATAGCCCTCACTACTGCAACAACAGCGGGAACAATATTATAAACAACATCAACCGCGACAACACTATAGCATTATAACCCACCAACACCTTCTAATTATGAGTTTCTTTGGGGGCTAGAAACACAAATGCCCTGTATTTTAAGGGAGGAGATAGGGAAAATAATATCCTTTGCCAAGGATATTAGTGGCGTAATGGAAGTGAAATGAATGCAACCGGAAGTTGAAGCCGCGTCATAATGTCGGTTTCCCAGTAACTTACCTCATGCCCTAGGCCACACAGCGGGATTTTCACGTCTTGATACTTCTCATTATTGCTCTTTACATACAAAACAAGATACTGTAAGGTGCAGAAGTGGGATATTGTACTGTTTAAAAGATTCACTAAAAACATTAACGACTAAATGCATGTGAAATATGTCCCCTCCACAAACACACACACACACACTCAAGCTCACACTGGTAAATCGAATCCTAGCACATTGAATCGATTATCAGGTGATGATATGTAGCGTTTTTAATAATTGATTCTTTTTTTTAGGTATAGGCGCAGGCGTGGCTGTGTGGTAAGATGTTTGCTTCCCAACCAACGGTTTCGGTTTCAGTCCCCATAAACTTCTAACAAGACCATTGTGGACGGAGGCTGAAAATAAGCCCGCCATACACACATATATTCATTTGCGTGTATGTGTGTGTGTGTGTGTGTGTGTGTGTGTGTGTGCGTGTGCGTGTGTATGTTTGTGTGTGACTGTGTGCATTTTTGAACCTGTGTTTGTCTCTCCATCACATTTTCACAACCAGCGTTAGTATGTTTACGTTTCCGTAATTTAGCGGTTCGACAAAAGAAACGATAGATATGGTACTAGGCTTTTTTAAAAATTTAAGTGCTGAAGAAGATTTGTGCGACTAAACTATTTCAAGTCGTCGCTCCAGCATGGCCGCAGTCTAATGACTCAAACAAGTAGAAGATAAAAGTTAAAGGATGTGTGTGTGTGTGTCTGTGTGTTTATGTATGTACATGTATGTATGAACGTATGCATGTGTGTGTGTGTGTGTGTGTGTGTGTGTGTGTGTGTACAGATGTATCTGTGTGTTTTTGAAGCATTAATGTGTTTGTCGTTGAAATCTGCTTGACAAATAGTGTTTGTTTGTTTCGGTCCTTGTGACTTAGATGTTCAACCAAAAGGATCGATAGGATAAGTGCATACAGATGAAACGAAGCAGCTCAATTAATCTTTTGTAGAACAACACAGAAAATTACTAAAGACGGTGGATAAAGAACAGATCAAAACTGCAAAGGACAAAAATGAAATTCTTAGAGAACATGTTCAACAAAATGACGACAAAACCCTGTATGGTCACTTTTGAGAATGTTGATGGAGTAAAATCATGGGCTTGAATGAAAAAGACAGCTTTATTATAACAGCTCAAGACCAATTACTGCAAACAACTTGAGAAAATATGTACATGCAGAGGAGGTGTCGGACAATCGAAGAATATGTAGAATATTGGATGAAACGTTGGCACACATTGTGACAAAATGCCACAATTTGGACCGAAAATATGATCGTCCAGTGAAAATTTTACACTTGAAACCGTGTCAGAAATGGGAGCGTGAAACATGAAGTACATGATACAGTCATCAGGTAGAAAGAGTTCTTGAGCTGGAGACATTCAAAATTTTGTGATATTTCCACGTTTAAAGGGATAAGATGATGAAGCGTATAAGTCAGAAAATACAAGGAGAAAATAGACAAAGAAATTCGAATTCACATACTAATCAATCCAACATGTCCATATGATTCTGCGATAACTTTCTTTATTAGCCACACAGGGCTGAACACATATGGGACAAATACAATGTAGAGTTTTTCTTTTCGATGGGGGCGGAAACAAAGTAAGAAAAAGCACAAGTAGGGACAACAATCAAAAGGAATCGAAAACGTTTGAGGTATGTACAAAATAGATAAATATATACAAAAAGTTCCCAAGAAATGGGGAGGTTTATCCGTGGAATGAAAAACCTATGAAAAGACCACGGTAACCTCGGGCAATAATGTTACATGTTAATAGATTTAATTACACAAGCTAAGTAACTTTCTGCTTTAAAGTTTTTCCGTTTCATAGGATCATGCTCAAGGTGGCTTCGTCATTTATATGTGCCATCCTTGCTACATTCACCCATCTTGTTTGGAAACATTCATTAGACAACACTTGCCTCTCTACAATAGTAACGAAGGTAGATGGATGAAGAGAAAAATAAACAGCAGCTTAAAATTCGAGATTGCAAGGATTTGGAACAAAATCTGTAGAGTTTGTACCAATGATCAGGACTGTGATTGTTGAAATAGACAAATGGATAAAGGATACTGAAATAGAATGTCGTATAGAGTTTTTACAAAAGGTTTGCCTCTTAGGAAACATCATTAGATGAGCTTCAAGCACTTGATAACTTGTTGAAATTATGTAGATATACAAGGTGACAGGTAGTAACCCGCTAGCCGCATAAATTCTACCAGAAATAATACCAAACCTGAGTCAAGAAAATAATAATAATAATAATAATAATAATAATAATAATAATAATAATAATAATAATAATAATAATAATAATAATAATAATATGATAATGATAATAATAATAATAATAATAATAATAATAATAATAATAAATAAATAATAATAATAATAATGCAGTACCAGGCAGTGGCTCTCATGGCTTCTCATCGTAACTGAAGTGTTATCATGTACATTGTTTTGTTTCGTTATAGAAGACGGGCTACAACAAATATTCTACTCAATACCACAGATTTGCTTATCAGTTGTTTGACCATAACCAGTTGACCATATCCCTTAGTGGCTGACAATATTTGCATCTCAGATCACGACAAGTAATGGGGGAGCATCATAGCCATGTGTTGAGAGGAACTCTTTGGGGTTTGGATAATTCATCTCTGGAAACATGGGTGTTTTGTTCAGCATCTTTAAACAACCTTTATTCAGGGACCTTTTCAGCGGGCTGGACTACTCGTCCTGAAAACAATTCTAACTGGGCCCCACATGCAAGGTCATGCACTGTTAATCTTGATATGAGATCACCATGACGCGCACATATGGTTATGATGCATGTGCCTTATGTACACTTATAAGATGGGTAGTCATGATGTTTATACTGGGCTTCGTAAATTTTATCCCAGTGTCACTTTGATGGTATGCACTGATCTTTCAATCAATAATAACAACAATAATAATAATAATAATGATAATAATAATAATAATAATAATAATAATAATAATAATAATAATAATAATAATAATAATCAAAAGATCAACAACAACAACTAAAATTAATTTCGTTACATTCAACGATAACTACCAGACATAATCTCTCTTCCTATTAAAAATATCAACACTAATGGAATTGTTTCCATCTATTCTTTCACTCTACTCAACCAGCTTCTCTAATGTATTCATTCTTTGAATTAATTTCGTTGATATCAATTTTTATCGAGTCTTATGCAAAACCTTCAGAGACATACATCATTTAACACAACACCAACCTAGTCACTTTATCCTGGCTGAAGAATAAACTATAACTTCTTAATGATTAATGTTTAGCAGTGCCAAAGAGACTAATCCGAAAACAAAGGAATTTTTTATTTTTTTATTTCACATTTGTATAGAAATTCGTAGCAAGAAAAGTTTCTCAAAAATGTTGTCTTTATGATAATCAATACACTCTTCCTGCAGGTGATTTTGTATCCAGAATTTAGAAACTCAAATAATTTTGGGAAAAATACAATGTTTGTTTGTTTGCTTGTGTGTGTGTGTGTGTACACACTGACATACCAACATTATACATATCATATATATATATATATTATATGTATTATATTTAAAATGTATATTTATTTGTATATGTTTGTGTATTTATACTTTTTTTTTTTCGAAAAGAAATTTCTTAGGAAGGACATATTCAATTATATTGCCCTCAGTACTTGATATGATAAGAAAAGATCTGCCAGAAGCTTTAAACAAATCTTCGATCTCCTAAATTCGTGGCTTTGTGCCTACACTAAAATAAGGATAATACTCTTCTCTATCTTTCTCGAGAATGTTGAGTAGACAACGCGATACGTCATCATCACATTATATCTTCAACAAATCAACCCAATAATGCAAAACCTCCAGGAGTATTCCGCGTGATGGAATATAGTTATTGTAGTTTACATGTTAAGTCTGATAAGGAAGTATTCTATCCTCAAAATACTACAAGAACTACCCAACTAATACTTTCGATTCTCTCTAGAAATTTCTATCTTAAAACAACTACAGTTTCTAGTCCTTTGGACCAGCCTCTTTTCAACTTCGTTGTTCGTTAGAGCATCACAAAAAAACGCACTTATTAACCAATTTGCGCAATCCTTTTCCCCTCAACTGCAAATTCTACGTAACCCCCTTATTGCATAGGTCCATACAACGCAAGATTAATCTAAATATCAATGGTATCACACTTATGATTTCGGAAGGCAAATGCAAAGGACATTTCTTTCATCTTAGAACTTCATGTTAATTTCACAATTTTCAATGTATTCTTAGAATTTTATATTAATTTTAAAATCTATCAAAAGGATCTTAACTATTGAAGCAAAACCATGATATTATATAGTTAGATATCTTAAAATATAAGGGATAAAAATCAGGGCTGACTTTAAGAAGCTTGCTTTCCAACTACATGGTTCTGGATTCAGTCCCAATGCGTGGCACCTTGGACGGCTGTCATCTACTAAAGCCTCGGGCCAATTGTTTGTGTGTGCGTGTGTGTGCATGTGTGCATGCGTGCGTGCGTGCGTGTGTGTGTATGCGCGCGTGTGTGTGTGTGTGTGTGTGTGTGTGTGTGTGTTTGTGTGTGTGTGTTCCCCCCCACACACCGCTTGATAACTGGTTTTGGAGCGTTTGCGTTCCCGTAATTTAATGGTTCGGCAAACGAGTCCGTTAGAATAAGTATCAGCCTTTAAAAAGTATTGGGGTCGATTCATTCGGCTAAAACGTCAAGGCGGTGCCACAGCATGGCCGCAGTCTACCGAATGAAACAAGTACCACAGAATATTTACTCCCAGGCGCGATCAATTATCTGAACTATCGCCGACACGGAATTATATATGTGTATGTATGTGCATCTTGTGTACGCGTGTGAGTATGCTTGCATACATACATACATACATACATGCATACATACAATCTGTAAAACGTTCCAGAAGTTAATCATTTAAGTATATATGAGCATGTCTAGATATGCAACTATATGCATAATACGCACATAAAAAAAAATTACATACATAAATGTAAAAATACCTTGATCATGTTGTTGAAATTCCAATGAAGGAGTCTTGGATCTAGGTTCAAAAGCAGTTCTTTCTCTGTTGGCAAGAAATCTTGAAATAAAACTGAATAATGACATACATACATAGTTTTCAAATAGTCACAGCATGGCCGCAGTCTACTGAATTAAACAAGTAAAAAAATAGAATAAAAGAAGACTCCGAAGTGGCTGTGTGGTAAGTAGATTGCTTACCAACCACATGGTTCCGTGTTCATTCCCATTGTGTGGCACCTTGGGCAAGTGGCTTATACTATAGCCTCAGGCCGACCAAAGCCTTGTGAGTGGATTTGGTAGACGGAAACTGAAAGAAGCCCGTCGTATATATATATATATATATATATATATATATATATATATATATATATATATATATATATATATGTGTGTGTGTGTGTATGTATGTATGTAGGCGTGTGTGTGTGTACATGTTTGTGTGTCTGTTTTGTCCCCCAACATCGCTTGACAACTGATGGTTGTGTGTTTACGTTCCCGTTACTTAGTGGTTCGGAAAAAGAGACCGATAGAATAAGTACTAGGCTTCCAAAAGAATAAGTCCTCGATTTTCTCGACTAAAAGCGGTGCTCGACTAAAGGCGGTGCTCCAGCATGGCCGCAGTCAAATGACTGAAACACGTAAAAGAGTAAAAGAGCCGTGATGATAGTATTCAAATTTTCGTGTACTGAGGAAATTTCGCAGCAGCATCCTGATGTAGTTGCGCCAAATACACAGGAATAGAATAACGTATCAAATATCCTACGTATGACAAAGGAATAGATGAATGCATGGCCTATTTCCTAAGAGTTTTTTCAGACAATCTAGTCTCTACGATTATTGATATTTCGATGTGTTTTTACGGCTATTTTTGCCTTATATATTATCACACTGCTTCTTTACGTAAAACTTATGAATAATCACCAGCATGAAAAGAACTTCAGTTACAAGTAGCTTCACACTCTAATAAAATTGCTGCACCAATTTACGTATTGAGTACATTTTTTTTACGCATAAACTGTCTGCCATCCACATATTTACATACTAAAATACAAGTTAGCACGAGAGAATGCGAAGGAAATTTCAAATCTTCTGCAATATCGTATATCCCATTGCATTAAAATAACACATAGGAGTTTAAAGATATGCTACTTAGGTGAGCTCCAGAAATGCTGGCTATATTTTTTAATTTCCTCTTGAAAAAATACTTACTCTATACGCAGACGCACGCACGCACACACGCACAGACACACACACCTGCACAAACACATATACATACATACTTACATACATGCATAAACGAATAAACCATACATACTTACGTACGTAGATATGTCTATGTAATTTCGCATCTTTTTTAAGGAAAGTTCAGTTTTTCTGATACTTTCTATAAGCACATCCAAGGTTGGGTACGGCAGCCATGTGTAAGCGAGCTAGCATGCGTGTATGTATATATATATATATATATATATATATATATATATATATATATATACAAATATATATATACATACATATACGTTATATATATACACATACATATACATATATATATATATATATATATATATATATATATATATACACACAATATTGCAATGTATATCAAGAGAACAATGGGATCTGAAATATGGTTCCAAAGAGAAGGAAGAATAGATACAGTAATCTTATCGCCTTACTTTTTCCGTTTCCTTGAGGCAAATATATCTCGAACTATTTTCCTCCTGGCAACATCTACCCAGTCAAATTAATGAATAAATAGAAAACAAATACATGAAAATGAAAAATAAACAAGTAGATATGAGGCTAATAACAAAGACAATATTGACAATGGCGCTGATATCAGAGAGGTGGATAAAAAATAGTAGTAGTAATAATAATAATAATAATAATAATAATAATAATAATAATAATAATAAAAATGATAATAATAAAAATGATAATAATAATAATAATAATAATAATAATAATAATAATAACAGTAATAATGTGGACGACGATAGCTATAGTAGTGATGATGATAGACATGATAAAAAATAATGAAGACGATGATAATGTTATTATCAATATTATTATTGCTATGTATTGTTGTTGGTGTTGTTATTTTATTATTATTATTATTATTATTATTATTATTATTATTATTAATGAAAATTGAAATTGTGATAATAATAATAATAATAATAATAATAATAATAATAAGAAGAAGAAGAAGAAGAAGAAGAAGAAGAAGAAGAAGAAGAAGAAGAAGAATAATAATAATAATAATAATAATAATAAGAAGAAGAAGAAGAAGAAGAAGAAGAAGAAGAAGAAGAAGAAGAAGAAGAAGAAGAAGAAGAAGAAGAAGAAGAAGAAGAAGAAGAAGAATAGTAGCAGGAGGATGCCCTGGCTAGCTGGCAAGCAATTAGGCTTGTAAAAATGTATTATCTTTCGCAGTGCATTTTCCGTGTTATAAAGCGAAAGAAGAATTTTAAGAGGGACATGGCAATAGCTAGGAGGAGAATCAAACCACAACTGAAACGAAAGAGAAAGTCTACTATTTATTTTGGCTCAATTTCTTTCATTTTTTTTACCCACCCTGTTTCATAATTTTTTTTTTTGAATATTGTTTCTCTTTAATTTATAAACTGAGGCAAAGTTCTCCGAATATTCACCTCACTGAGTCACAGAGCAAAGTATTCCAGCTGAAAGACTAATATGACATTATTTCCTTTCCTTCTTTCTTTCCTGCCTTCTATTTTCATTTTTTTTTTTTTTCTTTTGACATTTACTCATACATTCATCCTTATATTCCTTCTGTTAGAATTATTTCTTTCGCTTCATTTTTCATTCGTAGATCATTTCACATCCATTTTCTCTTCACGCGTGTCTTTGTGTGTGTGTGTGCATGCATATTTTTGTGTATCTGTCCTCCATATTGTCTTCCGTTAACCTAACACACTGGATAGAATTTTAAGGTTGTATGTTTGTGTGCTCCTTTGCATTATATTAATTTTTTTTTTTAAACTGTCTTACTGCCTAGGGATTGCCGTTGGCGTTAATATTCCCAAGGAAGAACCGAAAGACAAAGGGAAAGATATAATAATGAAAAATGGAGGAAATTGAAGAAAATTTCTGCAGTAAATGTTTCCGTGTCTCACGATGCAGAATTATGAATTCAGTATTGTCTCTTACGAAATAAATACACATTTGTTTTCAGAATTTTTTTTACAGAATCAAAAAATATGACGAGAAGTAAAATAGATTGTGTGCTATTAAAAAACTTTTCCATCCCATTTCAGTCTCTTTGTATCTGACTATTATATGTCGACTTTTCTGCTGACATTGAATGTATTCATAAATGCGGGTACACGCACTCACACGTGTGTGTGTGTGTGTGTGTGCGTACGTGTATGTGTGTGTAAATATATTTCTTTTATATTTTACTTGCTTCGCTCATTAGACTGTGGCCATGCTGGGGCACCGCCTTGAAGAGTTTTAGTCGAATGAATCAAACCCAGTACTTATTTTTTATAAAGTACTGGTACTTATTCTATCGGACACTTTCGCCTAACCGCTAGGTTACGGGGACGTAAACAAGCGATGGTGGGGTACAAACGCAAACACAAAAACTGACACGCACACACAAATACATGCAAATATATATATATATATATATATATATATATATATATATATATATATATATATATATATATATATATATATATATATATATATATATATATATATATATATAAATGAATAAATGCTCGAATGATTATTCATATTATTCATGCTTTACAATGGAATCCGGATGGATATAGAAAGAAAGGTAGGCCTAAGTACTCGTGGTGTAGATCAACACAAAAGGAACTAGAGAAAAGGGGACGTTCATGGAAGAGTATAAGTACAGAAGCGAAAAATTATGCGACTTGGAATTCAATTATAAGTCGCCTATACTCTGCATTGGAAGGTTAAAGGCAAGAAAAAATTACATGAATAAATACAATACGTTCTATCTGAGATAGTTTTACGACGTTAAACTTTCTCCACATTTTAGACCTGTTAGTTAAACTTAGTGACTGTCAAGTTCCAATGGTTGCTTCTGACTTTACTATGAAACAGTGATATCTTCATAATAGCTCGCTAGAATTGAGTAGAGCATGAAATGTTTCTAACCAAGAACAGTCTTTCACTTTCCTAACAATTTCCTTGAAATAAAAGCGAGTTTAAATGATGAAAATGATGATGAGAATAACGCTGCTGATGAGGGCAGCAATGACGACGACTACGATACGATGATGATGAAATGGCATAGAAATAATGATAGAGATGGTGGTGGTAGCGGCGGCGGCGGCGGCGAAGTAATGATAATTACTGGAAAAACGAAAATGATAATAGCTTCACTCTCAGAAATATTGAACTCATTCAATTAACATGTCTGCCTTGCTGTTGAAATCACTCCTAGTAATGTCTGACCATCTACTTACCAATCCGAATGACCTCAATTCCAGCAGACATACACACTTCCCCACCTTTTCTGTCCTCCACCTTATCACACAACTCTTTTTTTTTTTAATTCAAGTGTTCAATCGGTTCCTCAAACAACTTATATAAAAAAAATATATATACTAAAATATATACATTTATAAAAATATAATGAAACAAACTGACTTCGTAAATCTAATATAATTTGATTGCTAGAAATGGTGGCTAGATCTTCGCTTAGCTATTCATTATATTAATGCATTTTACCTTTTCTTCCACCTTTCACCTTTCCAATCGGCAGTAATCGAAATCGCTCTCTAGATTTTTTTTCTTCTATTGTTAGCCTAGCTTCAATTCCCTGACAGCTTTATCTATATCAAAATGTTTTCAGATCAATAGAAAATATAGCAGGTAATATAGAAAATAGGTTTTGCGCTTCCTTAAATAAAAGACCTTCTTTTTTTCTATCCTTTTTGCATATCTGCCTCTGTCCATTTGACTGTCTGCGTGACACTTCTGTCCATTTGACTGTCTGCGTGACACTTCTGTCCATTTGACTGTCTGCGTGACACTTCTGTCTCGCTCTCGCTCTCTCTCTCTCTCTCTCTCTCTCTCTCTCTATCTATCTATCTATCTCTCTATCTCTCTCTCTCTCTCTCTCTCTCACTCTGCTCACTCAAGAAGAGACAGGCAAGTGTTACACTCGACACAACGTTAGTCATCCCAAAAATAAATCAAAGCTGTTTAAAAAGCTTAATAAAATATTTCAAATAAGCCAAGGGGCTAAAGAGATATGTTAGATATTTATGTGACTGAGATAAAAAGGGCTGCAAAAAAAAATATGGAATATCAATCAGATATGCTAAATAAACACACACATACTGAAACATAGATACATACATACCTGCACAATCATACACACATACATACAGACAGATAATGCATATTTGTGTCATGAGTGTACGTGTATGTGTATTCATGTATGCTTGGCACATGGGTGTCTCCTTATCTGCTCCCCTGTGTTTATACATTTAATTACGGGCGCTTCAGATTAGAAGTCGTAATTATTAAAACACTGAGGCACGAAATGAAAAATATTTAGTCTTTTTAGCAAGCTGGAAACTTACTTAATCACTACAATGCATTAATCGATCTAGTATTCAATTCCACTTTCTATACAGCACTAACAGAAATGGCCGCTAATAATCTTTTCTCCTATAGGCTCAGAAACTCAAATTTTGAGGAAAGGGCTCGTCAGTTGCACCCCAGTGCTTGATTGGTATTTATTTTATCGACCCCGGCAGAATGAAAGGCAAAGTCGACCTTGGAAGAATTTGAACTCGGAAGTAAACACGGACAAAATACTGCTAAGCATTGTGCCCGGCGTGCTAAAGATTCTGCCAGCTCACCGCCTTAAGAATATCGTTAATAATGTCTGCTTTTGATACACTTTAGAATGTTTTTTCTTTCTGTCAATTATAAGATATTGAACTACCTAATCTTGTTGTGAGAGTTCAATATTACTTCTGGCACTTAGTCGTATTTTTGTCAGAAATACTGCTGAAGGCAACTGGAAACTATTCGAAATCTGGTTGGTGGATCGTATATAGTATCACCAGACGTCGTTTTTGACTCTATACTTCTTATATTTGTATGCATATGTTCTTCCATTTCACTAAAATAGAGAAGTTGTTTCATGTTTTCCTTTCCCTACTGATAGGTTAAATGACAGCTACTCTTTTTGTCTTTATTTTCTATTTAAGAGAATACCGTCTATGATTGGGTATACAGCAAACTTTAGTTAGATAAATAAAATTCATGAACGCTAGAGTTTAAATGGAGAATATATATCCAGAATATAAAAAAAAAAAGAAACAAGAAATGTAGTTTTCGATTTGTGAGTTATTCTTTATTCTCCTTGACTTTTACTTGGCAACTAGCCTCTTCGAGAATACATACCATATTTTCGATCGACAAAACAATATTAAATATATTACTCTGTAAAGTTTTTACGGGAATGCATTTTCTAAGTCTATCACATACCCTCCAATGTAAAACGTAATGTATTTATTTGCTGCATGCAATGTATACGTATCAAGAAATTACATCCTACCTTACAGGATACTTACTCATGCAATGATTTTTATGTCTTTCTGACAAATATTTCCTGTACACGTTTACTTCTGTATTATTTTCAAATACGTCAACCCAGTTGTCCGGGGTCCTCAAATATTGCAAATATTCTTCCATACGATCCGTTGAGAAGTTCTTAAACGGCAACCATGTTATTTCCGTGCTTTGTAAATATGAACATCCTTATTCATTTCTCTTTTCTTCACTCATAAATAGTTGCAGAAATAAAGCTTATGTTTCGCCTGACCTTTCATTTGCAGTAGACGTTGTGTCTAAAAATAATTCCATCTAAATATGCTGTGGTGATTGATGATTCGTTTGCTTTCTTCATATCAATATAAAAAGGTTGCGAAGGTATTCTGTTCAACACCACGAGTTGGAGCGCTTATGTATATGTATTATGTGACACATTTCCCGCAAGTTACTTGGTTTAGTTTTAAATCACATATCTCTAATTCACTTCACTACCACACTTTTGTCAGCAATGAAGTTGATATTTAACGCCTTATCTTGGTAAAGCGGAGGCGCAATGGCCCAGTGGTTAGGGCAGCGGACTCGCGGTCATAGGATCGCGGTTTCGATTCCCAGATCGGGCGTTGTGAGTGTTTATTGAGTGAAAACACCTAAAGTTCCACGAGGCTCCGGCAGGGGATGATGGCGAACCCTGCTGTACTCTTTCAGCACAACTTTCTCTCACTCTTACTTCCTGTTTCTGTTGTGCCTGTAATTCAAAGGGTCACCTTTGTCACACTGTGTCACGCTGAATATCCCCGAGAACTACGTTAAGGGTACACGTGTCTGTGGAGTGCTCAGCCACTTGCACGTTAATTTCACGAGCAGGCTGTTCCGTTGATCGGATCAACTGGAACCCTCGTCGTCGTAAGCGACGGAGTGCCAACAAATCTTGGTTAAATATTAATTATGAGCATAACCGTTGCTAAATTCCACGTTCGTGCATTAACATTATATGAAATTATTTTGAAAAAAAATGTTAAATCATTGTAAAGTAATAAAGAGAATTGTTTAGGCTAGAAATAATTCTGCCTGGGTCTTTTATGTTCTTTTCACTCTGAATCCATTGGATGCCACTCCTTGAATAACCTTCAGAAAGAACTGTATATATGTCATTGGCAATGCAACTATATATCGTATGTCCGATTTGATAGAGGTGCTTGATATCTACTCTTTCAAAGAAGTTTGACAATAATGTAGTTGCTGAAGTTTGTTTGTTACAGACAAGAAGCAATCCCTCATTTGTCCCATATATGTACACATATATACATATATATATATATATATATATATATATATATATATATATATATATATATATATATATATATATATATGGAAAAAAGTTAAGGTAGAAAATGCTAAAGTAATTTTATAAAAACATTTCAATACCGGTTTCGGTCATTGACACTTTTTCAACTTTGAGTATGGAAAACAATTAAATTTTTGAAAAATTAAATATAAAGTATTAAAAAAAATATTTGCATAGTATTCAAATGCAAGGAGCATTTTCCTTGTTTCCGCCTGTCTCTGTCTCTCTCAGCCGTTTTAACGATGCGTCCTGCCCAACTCTTCGAAACGCCGGTGTTAAAACGGGGGTAGCTGATGAAGGAAAATGTTCTCTATGTGGCTTGTGTTTTCTGTACTCTGGTTATTATTATTTTCTTGTTTACGTTTTATTTGCAATGTCCTGTACCCAGATATGCACCTATATATACAGGTAGACGTAGGTATGCACATACCTGTACGTATATATGCATATACTCATTTATTATTTGTATATATATATATATATATATATATATATATATATATATATATATATATATATATATATATATATCCGCCAGTATTCTTTCAGTTTCCCTCTACCAAATCCACTCACAAGATTTGGTCGGCCCGTGGCTATAGTAGAAGACACTTGCCCAAGGTGCCATATATATATTTTATTTTGTTTTCAGCAAACGAATACGTTTAAATTTAAAATTAATATTATCATTACCTATAAGTTATACATGTATGTACGTAAACTTATATATATATATACATAAACACGTGTGTGTGTGTGTGTGTGTGTGTGTGTGTGTGTGTGTGTGTGTGTGTGTGTGTGTGTAAATAGAGCTAGGGAGTGAAATCAGTATTTAGAGAGAAACAACTGCAATATTGTTGTAAAGAAACTTATTAGTCCGTGAGAGAATTTACTCTAAGCATGTTATTTTCCTTCTAGGATAGACAAGGAGGTGCATTGCTTCTTAAGTTCTAAAGAATAGTCGACAAAGATTATGAGAAAGCCACGTGCAAGAGATTATCACCATGTTCGTCCCACCTCACACATTCACACATCTTCCTTCTTACACCTTCATGAAGATAAAACTTCTGAAGTTAAAGAGACCCAGTTACATACAATTGTAAATACATCCAATGTTAAAGGACTTAAGTGGAAGTTGGGCATTTACTTTAGCGTAATGGCATTACGACTCTCTCACTTACATGAAATGTGTGACTCGAGTCCCGAAGATAGCTTCCCTTCTTTTTCGTCGCCTCAGTGGTTTTAACCCTATGTTTTATCAGCCATTATTTTTAACTGAAATTAAATCTGCGAGCTGGCAGAAACATTAGTATGCGGCGAAATGAAAAGCGGCGAAATGCTTAGCGGCGAAATGCTTAGCGGCGAAATGCACAAGGCGGCGAGCTGGCAGAAACGTTAGAACGCCGGGCAAAATGCTTAGCGGCATTTCGTCTACCGCAACATTCTGAGTTCAAATTCCGCCAAGGTCGACTTTGCCTTTCATCCTTTCGGGGCTGATAAATTAAGTACCAGTTACGCACTGGGATTGATGTAATTGAATTAATCCCTTTGTTTGTCCTTGTTTGTCCCCTCTATGTTTAGCCCCCTGTGGGCAATAAAGAAATAAGAAATATTAGTATGCGAGACAAAATATTTAGCAGCATTACGTTCATCTTTACGTTCTGTGTTCAAAAGACTCAGCGAGCGACTTTGCTTTTCATCGTGTCAGGATCAATAAAATAAGTACCATTTGAGCACTTGAATCGATGTAATCGATTAGCTCATGTCCGATATTTCAGGAATTGTGCCGATATTAGAAATGATTATTTATAGTTGGATTAAGGTGACGAGCTGGCAGAACCATTTGCCCATTAGGCAAAATGCCTAGAATTATTGCATCGTCCTTGCGGTCTAAGTTCACATATCTACCATTTCCGGGTCGATGTAATATTTTAGCCCCACCAAAACAAATTTTCAGGAAGGATATTTCGCTTTCTTTAATGCGACAGACTGGCAGAATCGTTAGCACGCCTTACAACTACTTAGAGGCATTTCATCCGTCTACGTACCGAGTTCAAATGCTGCCTAGATTGACTTTACATTTTATCTTTTCGGGATCGATAAATTTAAGTACTGGTCGAGCACTTGAGTACTGGTCGAGCACTACAGGACTTCTTCCTGTAGTAGAAATGATTATTTATAGATGGATTCTTCAGGCAATAAGTTGGACGAATCGTTACAGCATCAGAAAAATGCATTGCATTATTTGTTTCGTTTCTATTCGCTCTGAGCTCAACTCCCGCCAATGCTAAATTAGCCTTTCGTTCTATCTAAGCTGTTCAAATAAAGTATCAGTTAAGGACAGAGGTTGAGGGCATCGGCTTAAACCTTTCCTTTTAATAACTGTGTTTGTATCTTAATTTGAAACCATTTGTTGCAGATCTCGAGGTGATGCATTATTGAAGACTAATGCATACATACATACATACATATATACATTCATACATACATACATACGTACAAGCAAATTTGTACAAAACCTAAAAATACACAGCTTCAAGTAGAAAGGGCAAAAAAACTGACGCGGGTTCTCCAAATCCAATCTATTAGTGGTACAGTTTAGATTTGTATGACATTCCAAACATTCTACATATGATGCACACAGCAACTCAATCGCATATATACGAACACCGGAAACTCTCTTTACTTAAAATGTCTTATCGCTTTGTTATCGACCGGCTTGAACTCTCTCAAAAAGTTCCTAAATAAAACTGAAAAAAAAAGAATCATGTACAGATGTATATATGTGTTTTTATGTATGTATGTCATTGTTCAGTTTTATTTCAAGATTCCTTGCCAATAGAGAAAGAGCCGGTTTCTAACCTTGATCCAAGTCTCCTTCATTGCATTTTCTACATCAACAATAGGGTATTTTTGTTTGTGGATGTACGTGTGTATATGTGCAGATTTTTATGTTTTGCTTTAAGTATGTATTCTCATGCGTATAGTTGCATATCTAGACATGTTCGTATATATTTAAATGCTAAACTTCTGGAAAGTTTTACAGATTTTTACAGTTCCAGTGATGGATTGTATCTTTAGACTTCGAATTAGCTTTCTCGTTTCTAGTTTTGAGAAGCCTAATTTCGCAAGATTGGTATTTAGGCAGTGTGCTACACATCTCAGGGCCCCAATGTATGTATGTATGTATGTATGTATGTATGTATGCTTTCGATATTAATCCATTTTAAATTTTCTTCAAAGCAAACTAACCCGACATGTCGTCATTTCTAGTAGGCACAACAGCGTTAACATTTTTCATATGGCAGACGTAAAGCTAGATATTATAGAGAATTCTTAAAATATTTCCGATAAGGTACGATAATTTTCATTCCAGTGAAAATGTACCGTCGTTAATAATTCTCATCTAAGTCGAAATGTTTTTGCCATTTTGAATTTTTGTATATTTAAATATATTTTTATGTTTAATGATTGATGATTATGCTGTCAGTTATTCCTTTATCTTACCTTTATGCTATTTTTATTTTCATTGTGTAACCAGAGACAGGTACTAGGAAATGCAAGTTTTGGCAACACATTAGAAATAGATTCCAAACTGTAACATTTCCCAGCAGCTATCAATCAACAAGAAACGTTGCATAATAAGACGGCAGTGAAGCAGAAAATTCTCATCACGGCAACATAATGATTTGAACTTCGTTGTCGATGTTGCCATCGTTGTTGTTGTCGATGTAGAAGTAGTTGTTGACAATGTTGGTGATGAGAATGTATAGGCCTGGGTCAGCTTGATCGAAATGACATACGCTAATAGGGCATTCCATTTTTGATCACACCGTCATTTAAGAGCTATGTAGCACTATTACCTAATGCATCCTTTCTCTTATTTAAGAAATTAAAATGCAACTTGAGGAAATGTGACTGTTATTTCTAGCATGTTGATCAACTCAAAGCAATTTATAGTGTTGTTTCGAGATTTCAGTTCTGATTGGATATTATTTGGAAATGTAAAATATATTAACTCTTCAACTCAATGCATGCAGATATATAGACTACGACCATGTTAGGCCTTGGAGAATTTTGGTCGAACGAATCGACACCAATATTTACTTTAAAAAATGCCAGATTAAATCGCCAAAACAAAATTTTCCTCATCGCGTTCAGTTGAGAAAAAATATCGAACATATATATATATATATATATATATATATAAATTTTAAATTCATATATGGTAACGTTAGGGGTATGTAAATAAAGCTTTTATTTCATTATGCCGTCTACTGTTCAATAATAGTGACTAGTGAGTTAGTTTTCGGGGTTGTATCTTGGTTATACCGATATAATATTGGATACAAATCACATGATTTTGAAATCAGAGTCGGTATCCTTAGGATTAGTACAGTATAGTCCGTATTATCCTTGAGCATCCGGTTGATTATCATCACTCGTATTATTATCGAACCGAGAGTCTAACTACGGTCCTCCCGTAATACTTATAGCCTTACGTGCCATGTTGGGTCTTCTGGATACCAATACCTCTCATATATATACATATACATGCGTGTGTGTGTGTGTGTGTCTGTGTGTGTGCATGAATGCACATATGTATGTATGTGCGTGTGTGTGCGTTTGGGTTTGTATATACCGGCTTAAGCTTGGTATGCTGAACATCTTTTTATTTCAAAAAGCACCTATTCTGTGAATTGATATCAACAATATAGGTATGAACCTAAATTTTAGGGTTATTATGATAAAATGATAATCTCCAATGCGATGCTCCAGCATGACCACTGTTCAGAGACTGAAACAGTACGAATATAAACTGAAATGGATGCTAAGATTCGAGAGAGGGATCAGTCGGAGTATAAAATTTCAGAGAAAACAATCTAAATCAATTTCACCCGCATACTTTCATAAATGAAAAATGGGAAATTCATACATACGATTAAATATCTAAGTTAATGTTCTCTAAAGGATACAGAAACATATACACTTACAAATTTACTTACATTCACATGTATATTCCAAGCTTAAAGATATGTGACGCATGGTAATTGCAACGTTTCTCTATCATTTTTATTACATAACATTCTAAAGGATCAAAGAAAGTAAAATAACGTTGTCTTTCTTTATCTTCAGAAAATATATATTTACCAACTTTTCATTATGGAAATTTTAAATATAAAAAATAAATTTTTAAAATGATGCAGCTATTTCTTAAAGTTATAATCGTCTGTTTATTTATTGGCTTCTTTGTAAATGTAAATATAGTTTCTTTGTAAACTCGTGTAAATATATGTAGCATTTTGGCAGATACAGCTAGTAATTTAGCACATAGTGGAAAGTCTGTTTGATTTGAACATATGTTCCCGTATTGTATACTTGGGTACACTTCTCTGTAATTACAACCGAGTGCATTGCTTCAATGGTATGATTATGTGTATAGGTAGAAAAGTATTTTCACAAAGATTGGATTACAATTATTTGTGTATTATGTATTGTCAGCGTACGTATTTCTTTGACGGATTTTCGGATCTAATCAAAGGATTCTTCTCTTTTCGATAAACAAATGAACATATGTTTTCCAATCTTCCCAACAGTATTTCTACATTTGTGAATTCCATTCTGAAATATTTTCGCGTTTCCTCAAGTCATCAGTAAACGACATCATCTACATGTATAAGCCTATTCCATCAAGAACGTAATTTAGTCAACAGTTTCATTATAAGAATCCATCTACCCACAAAATTGCAGTTCAGGATACTAGTAAAGAAATTTTGTCAATCTGAAAGTTCTACATTAATCCTGATACCTTGCATCAGCAACTCAAATAATTAGCCTTGACCTGTAATCATTATATCCATTAAAGATTTCATTAAATAACTCATTGATCAACTAATTTTTAGATTTTAGGATTACTCAAAATAATTACTTACCATTTTTAGAGCCAGGCTAAATCCCAAAACAAAATTTTCCTCATCCCGTTCAATTGAGAACAAATATCGTATTGATATATATATATATATATATATATATATATATATATATATATTAATAGTGTCAGCTTAGAGCTGCGGCCATGCTGATGCACCGCCGTGTTGCTACACAGTTATTACACGGAACCTCTTACAATATGTGGCACTTGGTGAAGAATAGAGTTTGATCTAGCAACCCTCATTTGCACCTCTTGCCGCGAGGTAGGTTCATCTGGGACTCTCGACAGGAAGAGGTCCAGCTTTGATTTAAAAACCCCTACATCTACTTTGTGCAGGTTCCTCAGGCTCTTTGGGAGAATATTAAAAAGCTGTGGGCCCCTGAAACCCAAACTGTTGCAGTAACTGGTCCTGAAGCGCGATGGCATTGCTGGGATCTTTGGCACTATGCAGTGTCGTCCCGTTCTGGCATTGGTGTAGCTTTCAATGCCAAAATTTGGAACAATTCCTTCCAGGATCTTCCAGATGTATATTATTGCATACCTCTCCCGCCTTCTCTCCAGGGAGTAGAGTCTTATATATATATATATATATATATATATATATATATATATATATATATATATAAGCTTTGTAGTCGTTGAATCAACTGTAAATAATCATGAAATCCATAGACATAAGGCATGATTCGGTGGATAAAAGATCCACTTGGTAACCACGTGATTCAGGATTCAATCCAACTATGTGGCACCTTGAGAATGTATATTCTATAACTTCGTGTTAATCAATTAGTTATGAATAAATTTTGGTATACTGATATTGTGCAGAAGACCTTGGTATATCCCAATAAGTAGGATATTCCTAAAGAATCATTTTTAAAGATGAGAATAAAATCTCTCTGAGCTAATTATTAACTATGTCCGACCTTGCTTAATTTTCTTTCTGATGGTATTTTCACTGGTAGCAATCATCTTGTATTAACATCGCTAATTAGCCGGAGCTATTCACGACAGGTGACAGAACTTCAAGAGTGTAATCAGAAATGTTCGATGATTATAAGTAGGAAAATATAACGTTTGGCAGACGAGAAGTGCGATACTCAAATGATGTGTATCAAAGACTATTTTTAAGACGTGTATACAAAAACCAACATGTTTTTCTGTGAGTGTTTTGTGTATTTTATCTTTAATTCTCCACTGTTTTGGTTTTAGATCAAGTGTTTTCATCTTTGGAAAATCACTTCCTTTCAACCGACCGCACATTTTCTATCAAACGATTTTATATAAACATTTTTTTTTAAAACTCACGATTAGGTCTCCTATGAAAATCGAAAAAATATATACATTAGTTCTGTAAGTTAGCCTAGATAGGGCGTTCAAATCCTTTGATTTTCTGAGGTCTTCGAGACTGGTGATATTAACGCAGTTGAATTCTAGAACATTTGAACATGAATTGTTATAGAAAAGAGCGTGGACGGGAGAGTAATTGTAGAATGTTGATCTGTAAAAAATAGAGTGGGCGAACATTTCTACGCCGGATTTGAGAAAAGATAAACAGTAATAGTAAAATATGGAAAACAAACCCCTAACAGATGGTCAAATCTGACTGAGAAGTATGCAACTAACTAGTCTTTGAGGAACAGCGGTTATTGTGTTGTAATAGTGATGTACCATGCAATGAGAAGAAATAACCCATCCGTCATTTGGTTCTTGAAATGTGTTCGCAAGTGAATTGTTACTGTTGTCGACAGCCTTCTTCCGTGTGCCGTCTAGCGTGCCTATATTTGCAGCAGCAACACTATTCCATTCATGTAAGCAGTATTTCAATGTGTGTACGTATTGCGCTTTCTAGGATGTAAACACATAACTGCAACAAATGTACATTGAGTCTTCGAGCGAGTAAAAGCGTAGTTTGTCAAAATTCGAAAATATCCTCTAGTTCATTGCAAATCTGTCGAGACATTATTAGTTTGCATGTGGATGACCCCAATGTATTGAAGGATAAAAAAGCAGAGAAGCGAACTTATATCTGTGTAAGAGTGTGCATTGTTAGAAGAGGCAGCATATATGTTGCTAATTATAGATAAGGAAAATTATATGTATTAGGGGATTTTGTGGTACACCAGACTTAATAGAATGTGGTAGTATATCGTCACTCACAGGAATACTTCTATTTAAAAACTGACTAATGGGGCAGAAGTGGCTGTGTGGTAAGTAGCTTGCTTACGAACCACATGGTTCCGTCCGAGTTCAGTCCCACTGCATGGCACCTTGAGCAAGTGTCCTCTACTATAGCCTCGGGCCCACCAAAGCCTTGTCAGTGAATTTGGTAGACGGAAACGGAAAGAAACCCGTCGTATATATGTATATGTGTGTGTGTGTGTGTGTGTGTGTGTGTGTGTGTGTGTGTGTGTGTGTGTGTGTGTGTGCGTGTCTGTGTTTCTCCTCCAACATCGCTTGACAACCGATGCTGGTGTATTTACGTCCCCGTAACTTAGCGGTTCGGCAAAAGCGGACGATAGAATAAGTACGAGGCTTACAAAGAATAAGTCCTGGGGTCGATTTCTTCGACTAAAGGCGGTGCTCCAGCATGGCCGCAGTCAAATGACTGAAACAAGTGAAAGAGTAAAGGAGTAAAAGAGAGAATGAAGACCATAGTCGTGCAAAATGCCTAAGTGATTCTCAACTGCAACAATTTTACTTTTGCGAAAGAAACTCGATTGTAATTTGGTGAGCAGATGTGATTGTAAGTTGTATAATACATGAAAATATTATTTACTTTTCTAGTCTTCCAGGCATTACGGTGATTGTTATAAGTTTCCTTCTTAGTGTTGATAATGGCGATAGGGAACTTACTCTTGAAATTTTATGCCTTGTTCGTTACCGGCACTGCTATCGACGGATATTGGTAAAAGGATTGAAAATATGCTTATTAAGATTTTTGATTGAGTAAAGTATTTGAAAGAACCCATCTAAGAGAGTTATTTGCCACACCATTCGCTTTCTCCATTACACAGAGCTAACCTGAAGTTCAAGAAATTCTGATGAAGGGAGAGGAATGGGAGTTGATTGTCTCAAATATTAAAAAAAAATTTATAGGTATATGGACATAAAGTCGATATCAGCTGGTTACTGTTTGATGATTTACCACTAAAAATCATAAATATTGTATATGAGTTGAATGGCGAAAAGAGTAGATCCTAATAGGTGCATTTCGGCCTTTGTTACTGCAGCATCGATTAGGAAATTGACGAGAACCAGTCGGGGATGCGTATAATTATGACACTTAAAACGGTCACACCAAACAGAGCGATGGTGTTGATTATTTCTTCAGTTCATGATATTTAGTGGTGGTTTATTAAAATGGGGGGCTGCAGAGATAGCAGATGTACTTAGGAGAGGATACTAAGAGCCAGAGCAACAGGAAGTCGTTGCCGAAATCCAATTTAATATGTGAAGTACTGACGAGAGTAAGTTCTACAAATGCAAAGATTCTATCTTTCAGAGGACTGTTTAAGTATAGTCTTAATGTGAAAAACAATTGGAAATAGACATGAAGAGTGAGAAATGCGAATTGAAAAGTATGTACGATTTGCGTGTAGTAAAATGTGGTGGATGAAACCGGATTTAACATAGAGGTGTCAGCTAATTCCTTTTATTTTATATCTATACTATTTATCATGTATTTTTCTTCTTGTGATGGTAGGAAAAGAGATGACCATAAATATGATTAAATATGTGGGCAGATGTGTACCTTGAAGGCTACCAGTCACGGATTTATAGGGTAATAGAATATGAACAAGAAAGTGCAAACGAAATTGGTTTGTTAAAAGTATGCATCATTCAAACAACAGATATTTCTCCAAAATACTTGTTACAGAAAGGAGAACCTCATAAGCTCACCTAATGCCCAAATGAAGGAGCGAAAACAGGCGGTCTGTTGTGCTTTCCCGCCTAAATAGAATTTAAATATTACCAGCTGCTCGCCAAGCGTTTGAATTAGACACAGTTATTATTACAATTTTGAAGCTATTGACCTTTGGATTTCAAGTTAATTAAGCTCATCAAGCTTGCGGAGTTGATAAAATAAAGTAACAGCCAAGTATTAAAGTCGATAGCATCGACTAATCTGATTCCCTCCAAATTACTGGCCACGTTCCTAAATTTAAAACCATTATTATTTTAATCATAATAGAAGTAACAGTAGGTGTTTTAAACCATTTCGGCTACAGTGCCATTATTAACGTTAATTAAGGCAGCGAACCGGCAAAATCGTTAGCACGCCGGGTAAAATGCTTAGCAGTATTTCGTCCGTCGTTAACTGGGGCCGATGTAATCAAAATTGCTTGCCTTGTGCAAAACTTTGAAACCAATAATAACATTAATTTCAAAGCATTTTTCACTTGGAATCTCCTTCAAAATCCCAGGCTAAGAATAAGTCAGTTTAACTAAAAAGATGTTGGTTGACCCAATATTTCCCCAAATAATCTTACACTTAAATAGGCTCAGTGACTCGATCAATCTATTACATCGAATTTAGAGCTTAGATTTAATATAATTGCAATTAGACCACATTTCCTTTGTGTTTCTTTTTTTTTTTTATAATAATTACTCATTTTCATTTACTCACATCCTCTTATATTCCGATGCAGCAGGAATATTATGCGTAATTAAAAGCCTTCCTGTTAATTAGCTAATGAATTTTATATATGCTCCACAGTTAAATATTCCGTATTTAAATACGTAAAGGATCTAATTGCTTTCATCGATGCAGTAGCTAACAGCCGTTATTATAGCACACACACCCACCCACACACACACACGTACCCACACGCACGCACACACACGCACGCATACACACACACACACACACATTGTTAGTGCGTGCTTGTGTGTGTGTGTGTGTGTGTGTGTGTATGAATATGGTCAGCGTATTAACACTCACGCGTACATGTGTCCGTGCACACATACACATTGAAACTCAATGTTCCTCTCGCAACTTGAGTTCCACCCTCCTGCGTTTCATATCATTCCTACTCTAGAGAAAATATAGAGGATACTATTTCTACGGATGTACATTCCTTTACCTTTTTACACCAACATGCACACGCAAATACATAAACAAATACGTATACACACGCACACACAAGTGACTCGAGTCACTTACGTGTGTGTAAAGTTCCTTAAGGACTCAAGGGGCGAGAGATTTGTGTATCGCATTTCTCGCACGTTAGTGCACTTATCGGGTATTCCACGAAACACTTCGCTCTTGAGTTACTTGTGATGCTTTACAGTTAAATGTAATATACATTTATATAATATGTGTATGAACATATACATGTGTGCGTATGTGTGTGTGTGCGTGCGCTTGCGTGTGTGCATTGGTATATCTGTCAGACGTAGGCCATGATGAATACCACAAGGTATGAAAATACGTATTGGCCTTTATATATTTAATTCTTTATATTGAACACTCGATATTCCATATATTCAATAAGACATATTTCATATATTCAATAAGACATTGAATACTTCATTTCACTGTACCATCCATTTTTATATTATATATTATATATTCCATATTCTATATCCCACATTAATTTTACAAGAATATAAATAAAACATAAAAAACAGAGTTGGAACTCTTTTAAATAAAATAATATATTCCTCTATACACGATCATACAAAACCCTTTTTTTGTATTTATATTTACTCATATATATATATATATATATATATATATATATATATATAATCTCAATTTTAACACCTAACATGCGATCCTATTCTTTTAATTTGATTATTAAGCAATGTTTATTTTCTGAATATGCATTCCTCCCATCTCACATCAGGTATTTGTTTTTCGATCTTATAATATATTAATATTTGTATTTATATTTTACTTTTAATTTTCATATCTCCCAACCATTCAACTTAGAAAGGAAACTACATCATTATGTTTTGAACATCAGCCGTCTAATCAAATTTAAATGCCTATTCGTTGAATTGAATCATATTATATTATATTATATTACATACTATATGTAACATCACGATTTTAATTCAGTATTCGTCAAAACTGTCCGACGAACAGGAACAAGAAACTCTGAGTAACAATTTTGTGAAGATTTTGCAGCTTTACTAAGTGTGTGTGTATATATATAGTATTGATAAAATAGATGTGGAAAAAAAAAAGATTTTGTTCCATCTATTTGTATAATTTCTCCATTATTCACTACCATCACCCGTATTACGGTTGACGGTGCTTACCCTTAACGTGTTGAGAAGATGGAAAAAATGATATTAGACGTCTCACTCAAAGACATACTCGTACCAGGTAGAAAAGAATACAAGAGATTACTTCTTGAGAAGACAGGACAATTTCATTCGTAGAATGCGATGGAAAGCCCGTTTCTTTGACCGCAACGAAAACCTACAAAATGAGTCAATTACTAACTAAATGCTCCAACGCGAATTTAAATCACGAAACATCCCACCCATCAACAAACATCTTGCTAAATTCGAGGAAGTGTTATATAATATTGTCAAAAACATTGAAATTGGAAAAAAACTTTGTCAAAACACACACACACCGACATAAACTTAGGAAAATACTTGATGAATTTGAAAAAGCCCAGGGAATAATCGTACCGGCTGATAAAACCGGTAATGTTTATATTGTTAACTTTAATCTCTATAACAATCTGATACGCCATGAACTATGCGGTAAATACAGACACGCACGAGCAAAAACACTCAACATAATAAATAGAAAGGGTTTAGAAAGAGTAAATAACTTAAATATACACAATAGAACTGAACCTTATGCACCACGCAAACCTCGAATACAACTAAAAGATCACAAGCCAAACTTCCGTATCGCTCCCTCTGTTAGATTAATCTGCCCCTCAAAGTCTGATACCGATAGGATAAGTAAGATAATATTAGATAGGATTATACCCCAACTTCGATCTAGAAATACCTTAGCACTATGGTTCGACACCCAACAAGTAATCAGGTGGTTTAACCACTTAACAAGCAAACAAAGCAAATTCATTCAACTAGACATAGAGGGATATTATGCCAATATCAACCCTATCCTCTTAAATATTTGCTAGAAATATTTTGGATCTTTCCAGATACGAAATCGACATAATATTAGACGCAGGAGGAACATTGGTAGATTTTGATGAGAATTTATGGAATAGATCTGACACTCCAAATGCGTTTGACATAGCTATGGGATCATTTGATTCTGCAGAAGTAACTGAACTTGTAGGAATTTAAATTCTATTCCAGATACAATTATATATTCCTGGATTGAATGGAAGCTTATACTTAGATGACGCATTATTCTTCCTACATAAATGGGGCAAAGTACAGCGCGAAAAGTACAAAAAATTTCTATCACTATAATCAATGAATACCGTAGAGTCAACTTTTTAGATTCTACATTTGACTTGGATACTGGTCTACATAAACTTAATGAGAACTTAAAATACATCAATGTTGGATCTAATCATCCACTATCAATAATTAGGGGGCTTATTAACAACATCTCGGCTAGAATATCCAGGTTATCCGCAAATAAAAATATATTCATATTTGAATCTCTCGCGTTTCAACTTTTCACTGTTTTTTTACACATTCCCAAAGTTGACAGACATTTGGTGATACATAACACCGAACCTCTAGCGAGAATTTTAATTTTTTTATTTATTTATGTACCCGAAGAGACCCAGAACGGGTCGAAACATGTCGTACTAAATAAAAGCTTTCTTTTCCATCTATTTTATCAATACTGTTACCGCAACCGCCACTATGAAGTTACTGCAATCTACGGATAATAAAAGGTAATCGAAACTGTACTGGTCCTTTACTCATCAACCACTTATACATTTTGTATTTCTCCACTATATATATATATATGTGTGTGTGTGTGTGTGTGTGTGTGTGTGTGTGTGTGTGTGTGTGTGTGTGTGTGTGTGTGAGTGTGTGTGTGTGTGTGTGTCTGTGCGTACGTGCGTGTGTGTAGATGTGTGTAGATGTGCATGTATATATATGATTAAATATGCATATATATATATATACATATATATATATATATATATATATATATATATATATATATATATATATATATATATATATATATATATATATATATATATACATATATACACATATATGTGTGTATTTATAAATATATGTATGTATTTATATATATTTACATATATATATATATATATGTATGTATGTGTGTATATTTATATATATGTATGTATGTATTTATGTATATATATATAACGGAAATAAATTGGTATTTGGAATCTGAGCAGATATTTACTAGCACTTTGATATTATCCTGTTGTGGATAACCACATTGAATGGTAGGGAGCATACAAAATTGCTTCAGGTAGACAATTAAACAGTACTTTGATGGACAGGTAAGCCATTAGTTCGATGTATTAGATTTCATACAGAATACGGACTGCACAATCGAGACATCCTATAGAAAAATGCAGGAGCATACATCTTCAAAAGTTATCTATTACAGTTTATTCGCATCGATTTCTAATTCCCCACTTGTTTCTGCTGGATAAGCACACTAGTGTCCTATAACACAGAAACATGTGTCGGATTGCAATTTAATGCGAATAATATTGTAATAAATAAAGTTCGAAGATGTATAGACCTCCATTTTTCCCTGTGGTGCCTTGATTATATACTCTATATTTATATGTATATATATATATATACATATATATATATATATATATATATATATATATATATATATATATATATATATATATATATATATATATATATATATATATATATATATATATATATATATATATATATATATGTATATATATATATATATATATATATATATATATATATACATACATACATACATACATACATACATACATACATACATTCATACATATATATATATATATATATATATATATATATATATATATATATATGTGTGTGTTTTTGTGTCTCTCTGTCTGGATTTATGTATATATGTATGTATGTATGTATGTATGTGTGTGTGTATACAGGCATATGTATGTGGGTGAATAAATATATATATGCGTGTCGAGTGAGCGAGTGAGAAAGAGAGAGGAGATGCAAAGTAAGGGACAATGTGTGACTAAATGAATAAGATTGAAAGAGGCGACAGACAGTCAGACAGAAACAGATACATTTGCACATATATATTACATTAATGAGTTGCGTAAATAGGAAGAACATAAGACTAAGTATAAGAGTAAATTAGCAACACCGATAATAGAAGTAGAGAGAATGCACTCTGCATTTTTTTCTTTTCTCTTTTCCCTTCTAATCTCCTTCTACTTCTGTCTATCTTCAGTCTTTGCCTTAGTTTGAAATCAACTTTCTTATCTTCCAATCAACGAGGCAATTTGCTTATTTTCTCTGTCAGTTCAATTATTCTCGAAGTATTTACCAGAAATAACTGCGCGTCTTCCCACATGCACATTAAAGACCGCTCATCTCACTAACTGTCAGTAGTTAGAGGGTTTCACTACATCTAACTAAATTGCTGTATTAAATTGAGTCATATAGAAAAAAGAGAGACGTAAATATACCTACGTACATATATGCTGACACGTACACTCCATGCGTTCATGTATGTATGCCTTTCGTATGTTTGAATGTGTTGAAGTGAATGTATCATAATTGGCATGCATGTCAGTCCTGTATGACCGCAAGTTTCCAATCAACTTTCCAGTACACGCACGCACACACACACACGCATCACATTCACACACACATATGCATATAATATGTATATATATATATATAAACATATAATAGATACTTATATATACATATATGCATATAATACATAAATATATATATGTATATGTATATATATATATATATATATATATATATATATATATATATATATATATATATATATATATATATATATGGGAGAATATACAAATAATAACAACAGACGAGGACAGGTGGTGTAAATAACAAAAGTATATATTAGTATGACGCTCGGGAATACGGAAAGTCTTTGACGTTTCGAGCTACGCTCTTCAACAGAAAGAATACGGAGACAAGGAGAAAAACACGGAGAAAAAAAAATTGAATAGTGTTCAGTCAACGGTCAATCATAATAATATATATATATATATATATATATATCCATCCATCCATCCATCCATACATACATACATATATACATCTATGAATATATATATGTATAAATATGTGTATATATCTATACCTATATTTATGTGTGTGTGTGTGTTGTGTGTGTGTGTGTGTGTGTGTATGTGTGTGTGTGTGTGTGTGTGTGGAAAAAAGTCAACGTAGAAAATGCAAAAACAGATTTATAAAAAAACATTTCAGTACCGGTTTCAGTCGTTGAGACTTTTTTAACTGTATGTATGGAAAACAATTAAATTTAGGAAATATTAAAAGAAAAGTTTTTTAAATGAATATTTGCATAGTATTCAAATACAAGGGGCAGAAATAAGGAAAATACCCCTTGTATTTGAATAATAAGCAAATATTCCTTTATAATACATTTCTTTTAAGTTTTCCAAAATTCAGTTGTTTTCCAAGCTTACAGTTGAAAAAGTCTCAATGACTGAAACCGGTAGTGAAATGTTTTTTATAAAATTATTTTAGCAGTTTCTACATTGGCTTTTTTCCATGTATATCAACTCGAGTGTTTCTTTTCAACCTTCTACGTATATGCATATATGTTTGTTCTGGTTTCAGTCCCACTGCGTCACACCTTGGGCAAGTGTTTTCTACTATACCCTCGAGCAGACCAAAGCACTGTGAGTGGATTTGATAGGCGGAAACGGAAAGAAGCCCGTCGTATATATGTATGTATATATGTATATATATATATATGTATGTGTGTGTATATGTTTGTGTGTCTGTGTTTGGCCCCCGAACATCGCATGACAACCGATGCTGGTGTGTTTACGTCCCCGTAACTTAGCGGTTCAGCAAAGAGTCCGATAGAATAAGTACAAGGCTTACAAAGAATAAGTCCTGCGGTCGATTCGCTAAAGGCAATGGTCCAGCATGGTTGCAGTCATAGACAGATAGATAGCTGTATAGCATTTATCTATAACTTGATACAAATCTATAGCACATATTCCAGCCTTGGGTGACGAATTTAATATATGCACATTCTGACAGATTTTCGAATTTCCAGTCATACGAAGCAGATTCCTGATTGATACAGCATATCCTTTGTCTGTTGGGATGACGAATTCAGAATAAAAGCAATGGTTGACCTAAGCACTACACAGTTTCCCGAGGAATAAGCTTGCTGCATACATACATATATAACTACGTACATACATACATACATATATACATACATACATATATACATACATACATATATACAAGAGTGTATATACGAGTGTATATCCATTTATATTAATAAGGAGATTGGAGTGAGCATGTTGCTCTATTACATGAATTTCGAATTGTTTCCTCGATATTCGAACTCATGCATACTGTCATATTATTATATATGTAACTATATACTTCAGCAACAATCGAATCATGTATAAAAACGTCGCTAGCACTAGTGATCAATCCAAACACCATGATATTGACTGGATACTTGATTTCAATCACTCTCGGCGCGATTGTATCACTTCTGGCCCGATTTTATCACTTCTGGTCCGATTTTATCACTTCCAGCGACAATGCCAAGCAGTGCAGTATGTCGTTTCCAAATTTCTGGCACAGAGAAATGCATCACGGTGCTGTTTTTTTTTACAGACGGTGCCCAACTGACCCTACTATACCGTGTAGTCGACAAAATTAAAACAAAGCGCGTGCGCGAAATTAAAACATAAATGGTGACAATTTACCCATCGCACCCTGTATATGTATATTCTTTTAGTGTTTTATCTGATCCAGTCATTCGACTGTGGGCATGCTAGAGCATTGCCTCTATTCGAACAGATCGACCCCAGGACTTATTCTTTGTAAGCCTAGTACTTATTCTATAGTCTCTCATGCCGAACCGCTATGTTACGGGAACGCAAACCCACCAAAATCGGTGTCAAGCGATGATGGGGAGACAAACACAAACACACAAATACACATATATATACGACGGATTTTTTTCAGTTTCCCTCTACTAAATCTGCTCGAAAGGCTTCGGTCGGCCCGTGGTAATAGTAGAAGACACTCGCCCAATGTGCCACGCAGTGGGACTGAACTCGGAACCATGTTGTTGGGAAGCAAGCTTCTTACCACACTCACACACACACACACACACACACACACACACACACACACACACATACACACATACTCAATCACACACACATATACATACACATATATTTCTATGTATCGACAAAATATATATGCCTAAAACTAAATATCCAAATATACTGGAAAGATAATAAATATTTTTACTTCCAAGTATACTTCACTAAGACGTATTGTTATCAAACTTGCGATGGTATTTAAAATCTTATGCGTATTTCTGAATATTAGTTTCTTCTTCATGTAATGAATAGAAATAGACAATAACGTTTCTTCTCGTATTATGTTCTTCCTTTACGTGTCCTTTATTTCATGTCGACCGCTTCTTGTTTCTACCAACGCACACACTCTCACACAAATCCAAATATACAAGTACTTATAACATACCGCATAAACATACATATACATGCATACACATCGGTAACTGTAAAGTATATTCAGAGGAGATTCCAATTAAAATCTCGAATAGTTGTCAGAGCAAACACAATCATCGCATTAAAAGTAATTGAGAAACGGATACATTGTAAGTGATGAGCGAAATTTCTTTATCCAGCTCTTCAGTTTAAAATTGTTTTCATGCTTATAAGACGTGTGGGTTTTGAAAGATATGTACTAACGATAAATGCTTTTCTATTTTAAATGATTTTAAGTATAATGATGTAATAACTGTGTGGAAAGAAATATCTGAAAGAGAAAAATACCGACGGCACCAACAATCCGTCCTCGAGGCCGATAAAATAATTACCAATTCAAGCACTGGGTTCGATGTAATTGACTTAACCCCAGCCAAAACATTACTGGCCTAGTGCCAAAATTTGAAAAATTATCGCCATCATCATCATCATCATCATCATCATCATCATTATCATTTTTCATTATTATTATTATTATTATTATTATTATTATTATTATTATTATTATTATTATTATTATTATTATTATTATTCAGTAGTTTTATTTTTATAACGTGCTTTCACTTCACTACCGAGCGCAGCTTTGTGTGCCTTGGGTATGTGCTGTGGTTTGCTGTGATGCTCTTATGATTACTGTATTGAAAGTGTTTTGCGTAGGATGTGTGCAGTGTCCAGTAGTGCAATTTTCTGTATGTTATATATATTTGTAAGTCCTGGTGTTTTTGTTATGCATTTGTCTGAATATTTTTTTTTATACCTAATATTTTATTATTATACCTATTATTATTATTATTATTATTATTATTATTATTATTATTATTATTATTATTATTATTATTATTATTATTATTATTATATTTCTGTAGCTGAAGAATCGAAAACAACATTTAGTATCTTAGGGAAATGCAGAGTTTTATTTTGTGTTTTTAATTCCATTCAAAGTACTCAGTCTTTTATGCTTCCTAACATCGCTATTTTATCGTGTGGTAAACCAAATTTTGGAATTCTGTAACTGCCCCTTCTCTTTAAATAACTTCCAATGCATTTATTATTTTCAGGATTTTTCTGTTTGTGTACTTTACAACTGGTTATCTTTATTCCCCAATCTTTATATTCCCATAGCTTATACCTTCAATTTTAGTGAAGTTTCCTGTTTAAATTTCGCAATCATATCTCAGCGATTCGTCTCAATATCCTGTCTGCATAAATAGATATGATTATTGTAATTTTGTCATTTTCTAATATATTTACTCTTGTACATTATTACACTCTTAATTCTGTAGTTACTTTAGTATACCGTATTTCATAATCTTCCAGTTCATGAAGTACCAATTTTGTCATTTCTCCTTTGATTATTTTTCTGTTATTAGTCATGTATGGGCTTTTTGCCAGTATTTTAGCGTACGTATTCCTTTTCAGTTTATCTAATTGCCTCATCTTCACAGCCTGTTTTATGTATGCAAGGTTCCTAAAAGGCAGAAATAATATTTCTTTTCATCATATTTTGTAGTTATTTTTATTATTTCCCATTTAATTTTTTATCAGATATGCTTGTAATAATACTTTATGATTTACTCGTAAAACACTTCATCCTACTTTTCGTGGCTTTCTGGAAGTGTATTCTAACAACATTATTTGCGTCGTTTACATGTCTGCTTTTACTAACTCAGATTCTTTTTAAGAATGTTATGACTGTAACTATTACTATAACAGTCAAGCTAATGAAACGAATCACTTTGTTTGATCGGTTTTGTACTATCTACCGCTACTTTGAGTATTACTTTATGTGTCTATAATATTCATCTTTGACCGATTTTTTCATTCGTGTGTTGCATTCAATCAAGTTATTTAATTCCATAATCTCTATTATAAATTCACCTGTTATCTAATTTGCTACCTCTGTTTCTTTGTCCAATATAATAATAGTAGTTTTATTCCTTTCATATATATATATATATATATATATATATATATATATATATATATATATATATATGTATATATATATATATATATATATATACATATATATATATATGTATATATATATATATATATATATATATATATATATATATATATATATATATATGTATATATATATTTATATTTATATTCATATTTATATGACGTCATAAAAATCTTATAAACATTTACGAGAAAGTGAAATAATTTATTCGTATAATAACGTAATAATGGACCTCGAAACACGCATACAGTTATTTATAGCTTTATGTGCGCTCTGAGATTCAATATTTCAGAATGTGGGGGGGGGGGGCGTGTGCGCGAGTATGTATGTATCACGCGTTTTCCTGAACTAATTTTCAAGTCAGTTCTTCGACTGAGTTCGTATACATTTGTTACAAGCTGCATTTAGTGTAAAGAAATCTGCATTTAAAAAGATGATTCGTTTTTCCCCGATATCATTAGTATCTGAAAAGTTCCTTAGCACCTGGAATAAGTTTAGAGTTGAAGAGTTCTCACGGAAAACTTCTCTTATAGAAATGTGTTTTATTAGTATGCAGTAAAGATATTCATAATATACCCGATAAACATGTTTCTTATTATGTCATCTTAATCGTGGCAATGTTTTCAGAATCCTTAGATGTGAAACTGTCATTATATGCAAAACTTCTCTCTCCTTCAATCTCTTTATACAGTCTTACGTTAAGGCTTTCTTATTCGGTGACTGAATATTATAACCACATACATCAATGTGTATTATCCTCTCTTTTTCCTTGGAGTGAGTTGCTATTTATCCAGGTGAGTATTCATCTGTTATATTAAAGTGCTGTATATGCCAGTAGGCTGGAATATAATATTTGAAGTTTGTTATATCTTTAAGATGGTAATTCCATCTGTGATTTAGGTATTATTTCTGGCTCTTTCTTCACATCAATGAAAGACCTACATTTATGTGTGCTTATGAAATATTTTCACTAAACGTTTGGAACTTTATCACTACTCGGTGCGTTTCTGGTGTTCATTCAACGATGCAGAGGGTAAGAAGATATTGAAGTATTTACTGTACTTAGCTTTCAAACATTAAACCGAAATAAATTGTTAGTCTAGACCCAATAGTTTTCTTCTACGAGTACGAAGTATTGCTCCTAACATGTTGCTGATTTTTACAACACTTTTAGCCTTGCGTTGTGCTGATTGTGCAAAACAATGTAGAGAGAATTTGTGAAACAAAACTCGTTACTCGAAAAAAAGAAATGCGGCAGAAATAAATCTTAATCATAAAAAAATCTCTTACAACAAAGTTACATATCACCTCGTATTATTGTTGATGATAGTCGGTATACTAAGTAGTGAAATATAATATCAAATACTGACTGCATTTATAGAGAAACAAGATATGTTTAACAGACATTTGTACCAAATATTATATAACAGACCGGATCGCATATGCAAATAATATACTTTGCGGGAGGATACAATAGATTGAAAGAAAACTTCAATACGAATATCCAGGAAGAGAAATGGTGAAGTAGATTTAAGTGAAATTTGAAACAGCGCGTAAGGGGTGTTAACTAAATAAAGGAAATCATTCTCTGACGCTTTACCAATCCTGCTGTCCATTGACTACATCCAATTAAATAACAGTATTATTTATTATTAATCGTTATTAGTTAGTTGTTATACGTATTTTATAATCGCTCTCACACGCGGATCTTGGAAAGCTGCACTGGGAGATTCTCATCGGGACTCGTATTGTACTTATTGCATAAGCTGACTAAAAATGTTCGTTAGAATCCTTAGAAACAAAGATAATGGCGCCAAGGATGTTGAGTAAAAGAGATGTTTCTCGATAATGAAAGGGGGAATGAGACAGAAAGGGAAATTGAAATAAAAAGAAGGGTTGAACAGAAAGAGAAAGGCAAGGAAAATAGATTGATAAGTTATGATGAGGTGAGAGAAAAGTATTGAGAGAGAGAGAGAGAGAGAGAGAGAGAGAGAGAGAGAGAGAGAGAGAGAGAGAATATAAAAGCAAAGAAATGAAGGAAAGGTGATACCAGCAGTTCTGCTTTTCTCTTTAGAAACTCATCCATGGTCAAATAGAAATATAAGTGCAAAATTCTTAGAAGCCATCTTTTCCATGAATTTGCACACTAATACAAACACACGCACGCACGCACAAATACGAACGCACATACTCACATACTTACGCGCACGCACTACCACACACACACACACACACACACACACACACATTTCTGTGCAAATACTTCCTCTCCCATTTTCATCCTCGTTTCTCTTTCTGTCTCATTACTTTCTCTTTCTTCCTTTGTTTCTGCTTTTCTCCCCCTTCCCTCCTTGTCCTTCTCTTGCTTCCTCTCTTTTACAATAGCGAAACCGTATGCTTGGTCTATTTACTTCTATACTCCTAGTTAAAATTTTCCACCAAGTCCTGCCTTCTTTTTTCTTTTTTCTTCGTACACTATTGTTTCCTTTCCTCCTTTCATTATTTTTCTTTTCTTGTTTTATTTGCAACTAACTAATTCTGTGAATGAATACAACAGATAACTTTCGTGGCTAGACCATGAAGAAATGGAAAACAAATTAGTTTTGCTTTGCCTTGCCGTTTTGCTTTGTGAAACAACCTTCGTCATTCATTGTATTTCTTTATTAAACTGAGTTGACGCAGATTTTATTATACAAAGGTGAGTGGAATGAAAGAGAAAGGAGAGATTTCTAGTGAATGAGAGTTGTGATTAAGTTGCAATGAAGTGATTCAGAATAAGAAATTAAAATATATTTAGGAAACTCGTATAACTTCGTATTTTCATTTTTCGCTATAGGCCATTTTTGGCATCAGGATGGGTTTACCGTGCGCTATGTAGTACCATGTTCTCGTGAAATTCTGGTGTTAACAGTAACATATTTAACAACTTAGTGGTAGCTTAACGATTAAAACGAAATATCGTTATTTTAACCTGTAAAGCCATACTTACATACCAATCTTCAATTCTATACTATTATACAATGTTACAACGTTATACTGACCATGGTGTGAAGATAGATAAATATGACAGCTTTGTGATATTCGCACAGTTGCTGCCCACATAATGTAAGTTGCCAAAGTCGGAAAACTACCTATATAAGGGTTTAGTAAATTTGGATATACTTCTTCAACTTATTCATTCTAAAAAAATAGTGCAAAGCGGATATAGAAGCAGCATTGATCCATTCATTTTAATTTATATACATAAAATGGTGAAAGTGTTGACCAATGTATATCTTGACCAGTATGTCCATGTATATCTTGCCCAATTTATCAGTTGTGTGGAAAATCATTTCTGTGGTTATTTATTGGTAAGAAAATAGTAGTTACTGATTTAAAACAGTGAGAATTAATTCTAGTAGGAAAAAGGAACAGTATAAATTGAGTAAAAACGTATATACAAATTCAGATTTTCCATGGGAATATATAAATATATGAATACATAAACATTTATAGATGTTTATGCGTGTGTGTATGTGTGTCTATTTACACACACACGAGCGCACACATGTGCGTATACACACACACGCACGCACACACACACACACACACACACACACACACACACACACACACACACACATATATATACATATATATATATATATATATATATATATATATATATATACAGATATATGTTTGTGAGTGTGTGTGTATCTGTACATGTACATATATTTGGACATACACACACAAACACACGCACACACAAACAGAGGAGAGTTATACCGAATGTAATATATAACATTTTATTAATTGATACATGTGGTTTCAACTGTTCGTGTCATAGAGCAACCCTTCTTTAATATAAAGGTACAATTCACACATAATCTCTGTCACAAGTGATGTATATGTGTCATCACTAAACATAACTCTCTGATCTTCAGACGAATACCTTTCTAGTCTGTTGTACTTATTCACAACCATTTTGCGCTGGCTGTGTCATCATTTCCGTATCTATTAAGACAATCCTTCTTTGCAACGGTGTGGTTGAAGTGGAAAGGCTACAAACCCGAAATTTAGGATGGATTGAAGAGTACTGACCAGTCCAATTTTCCGATTATGTGATTTCTTGCCAAAGATGTATCTGATCAAGCTTTATCATTGTGAATGTAGATAGTTTAGACACATAAGCGATTTCTTTTTGTCTTAATGGGTTATGTAAGCCCTTTTGAGTACCTCAGTATACTGCTCACTGTTTACAGTAAAGCTATGTTTCAGAAAATCAACAAGAATTAAACCCTTTTCATAAAAACCTTATCGTAATTTTCAAAGCAGTTTCCAATTCTTGAATTTATTAAACACCGGAGAAAATGTGTGACGCTTTCCCTTGCACTGAGCCCCAGTTTTCTGGCCATAAAGATACACCCACATTTCAATCTCTGTTACCAGATAGAAAAAAATACACTTGTCTTCATTGGCTTTAAGATCGTCCTGCAGATCAGAGCAAAATTCCACGCCTGCCTACTTCAAATCGAGTATCAGCTACCAAGCTACCAATTTTGAACTCCCAAAGTCTTCTACTATCTTCTGAAATACATTGTGACGGCAGCTTCTACAGGAAGCTCACAGATTGCGACTCATACTCTCTTCGTCCACTCGCTGGCGATTCGTGACAGTGATTGCAGTTGATGCCTCCCACTACATAGTTTGTGGTCAATACTTGATCAACAGTCCTTAAACTCCTTCATCCATCTTGCACATTTCAGTTGACAGTGGTGTCAGATCCGTAAACAACTTATAACTTTTTGAGGATATCGCACACCCTGCACTCTCTTTGAACAAGAACTCAAAGATAGCATACTTTCTGCTTGAAGCCCATCATTTGCCGGCAGCGAATAAGAGCATTAATGAAAGACATTATAGAAAAGGCGTTACTGCACCAATATGTGCAGTCTGTAATAATGATAATCCTTGGGTGGAATTTATAAATATTTTAATGCACGGCTACACGCGTTTCCACAAATCACATGTTTCTTAAGGTCATAGTCTGTATTCCTGGGATGATAAATTCCATCCAAGGATTAATATCATCATCATTATTATTTTTACTATATTTATTTTACATTATGTTAGCACAGCTCGGTGCGACCCCCAGAGATCTGGTATCACTAGTTGGTATCATTAAGGTATAGCCGACATAATAGAATGGAAGCTTTTATATGCATATTCAAAGCGTTTCCTGTGAACGAACTTAGTGGATATATATATATATATATATATATATATATATATATATATATATATATATATATATATATATATATACATACATATACTAAATGCATAATATAATATAAATACTATAGCTCAGTGTTTTGCGCTACTTTCAAAACACGTTTGAGACATAAACGAAAATGGAACCGTAAAACATCCGTAAATCAATAACTGGTATTGAGCAGAATTGCTAACTATTCAGAATGGTGTTTGCTTTCAATATATTTAAATATGTCCTGTTAAAACCCACGAAACGTGAAATGAAAGTAGCAGTTAAAGATGTATTGAATGGTTTATAGTGCTTCCTTTGAGCCTCATGGATTTAGAAATTGATCACGTTAAAGGTTCCAGGTTTCAAAAAACGATCATTTTTATACAATTATATATCACCATCAACTGTTTCGTAGGAAATTCTAGTAATATTTTTCGAACTGATTATTTCATTGTTAGAGATAAAATGTTTTAATATTTTTATCCACTTTGTACGTATCGTTGGTCTTCAAATGTCATTGGGTATCATTTTTATGAGTTCGAATCCAGTTCACAGCCATGCACACATCTCGAAATAACAACCTGATGAATCTCGAAAATAAACCACAATCGAATCAAAATGTAGATGGAAATGTTGGAATATTTTTCATCTTTAAAGATTATTTTATTAATATTCCCCAACAGTTTATAATCGTATGCATATGAACTCATGTCAGATATTTAGACAGAATATATAGTTATAAATTGTTAAAATCGATAAATTGTACGAAGAAGAGGCGTCAAGAATTTCCACTGGATAATCATCTCACTAATTTCTCAAACTATACAAATGTTTTCTTCCTTGGCAGTTTGACATATAATATAGTGTTATTCCATTTTTGAACAACAGTTTACTAATGTAAAAGTATAAGAAAATTTAATAGCATTAGTTCCTCTTTCTTTATCATTTTGAAGGATTTGACAATCCTTATGAATAGAAAGATCGATTTGATAAATATGTACTAAGGAACTGATAGTTATTTAAATAAATGTGCGCACACGCATATACACATGGTAGCACACGGACATTTGCTAACAAATAGAAATATATACAGATTAGATTTATGCATTCATACAGATCAGCATTAATATATATGTATGCAGGAGTTGGTAGAGACAAGCTATTCCGGTAAATATACAGGCATAAGATGTATCTATTTGAAACGAAGTCACAATAAATACTTACACCGAAATATATGTATGCATTTTAAGCATTATAGTTACCATTATATATTTCAAAATGCATATATATATATATATATATATATATATATATATATATATATATATATATATTCATGCAGAGAAAGTAAGAGAGAGATTGATATATCAATGAATTTATGTGTATATAAACGTATATGTATATGAATTTATATTAATATATATATGTGTGTATATATATATATATATATATATATATATATATATATATATATATATATATATATATATATATACCATGATGATTCGGGAGAAGTCTCTGCTTGTCGTCATTTTCTGCGTGATAAAGAACGTACCCACTGGCCAATTTCCAGGGGGCACATCTTCCGGTTCAGAATTGAGATGGCAATCATGTCTCTGTCTTTGTTGATAACCAAATTGGTACATAAAGCCATTAACGAAACCATGGTACGTGCTGATACTAAGTTATTTCCTATGTCGAGTGATTGGTATAGGCATACGTACATATATGCATACACACACTCTCACGTGCGCGCACTCACACATAGTCACTCACTTATACACACAAACACATACACACTCACTTACACACATATATACATCTGTATACATAAACAGCATTTGATAAGCAGATTTCAATTGTGTGCTTACAAATAGAAAACCCATTCATATAAATATTAGTTCAAATTTCAAAAATACACAGCGCACAGGTTCGCAGCAACATTAGCTGATATATACAAACGCAAACATACGCCCACACACACCACGTGGATCGGAGCATGCAAGGTTATATGAGTGTGTGTGTGGGGGGGGGGTACATGCATATATATATATATATATATATATATATGTATGTATGTATGTATGTATGTATGTATGTATGTATGTATGTATGTATGTATGTACATGGTTCATCTGCAGCGTTAAAACCATATGTAAATAAAGAAAGAATTGTATGATTAAT
>NC_142928.1:176584860-176599860 GCF_046866305.1 Octopus bimaculoides | reverse complement strand
CAACATGAGGAGCCCTAGGAAATATTGATTTCATCTTGATTGCATGACAAAGAGAAAAAAGTTGTGGTATATTGATGTAATCAAAGCAAAATATCACGTTAGAATAAGTTTGCTTCATATCAGGTATAAATTATATATTAAACAAACTCGTAGGTCTTTTTTATTTTCCTTGTTTTTGTTTTTTCTTTATTTTGTTGGTTTTTTAGTTTGAAGTGGATTTATGCTCAAAGATGTTAAGTTTAGATTTATTTTCTATTTGTCTAGATTTCCTTATATAGCGACTTTGATCACGGAAAAAACATGAAATCTGCCCTTTTTTTGTTCATTTTTCTATGATTTTAATTAGGCATTTAACACTAAGATCAAAAGGTTAGAATATCACGGTACTCGAGCTCGAGTAATATAAACTATACGATAATTCACGCATACACACACAGAGGCAATGCACACACATTCGCACGCGCGCGCCCCCCGACACACACACACACGCACACACACAAATAGTTGTAAGAACAAACCGGAGACGAAAAGATTCAGTACATGTGTGTGTATGTGTGTGTGTATGTGTATGTGTGTGTGCGTGTGTATGTGTGTGTGTGTGTGCGCGCGCGCGCGTTATAATCGACAGAAAGTTAAAAATATGACTGGGGAGCTCGAGATCTTCGAGCATAGTACAGATCAAACTTAAGCCACTTTTTAAAAATATTTTACCGATTTTAGGCGCAGGAGTGGCTGTGTGGTAAGTAGCTTGCTTGCCAACCACATGGTTCTAGGTTCAGTCCCACTGCGTGGCACCTTGGGCAAGTGTCTTCTACTGTAGCCGCGGGCCGACCAAAGCCTTGTAAGTGGATTTGGTAGACGGAAACTGAAAGAAGCCCGTCGTATATATGTATATATATATATATATATATATATATATATATATATACATATATATATATATATATATATATTTATATTACAAGGTTTTTAACTTTTAAATTTGCATATTCAAAAGAGACAGAGACTTCAAACTCGATATATTGATTTATTCAACATTCCTGTGCACAGAAATGTTGACATAGAGTGGTGAATAAATCGATATATCAAGTTTGAAGTCTCCGTCTCTTTTGAATATGCAAATTTAAAAGTTAAAAGCCTTGTAATATAAATATAAACTGTGAGAACGACCCTTAAGGAATCTAGTTAATGATCCCCTAAGGTAAGTTCTTATGCTATATTGGTAACGGTTGCTACATCCTCTGGAAAATTATATATATATATATATATATATATATATATATATGTATGTATGTATGCATGTATGTGTGTTTGCGTGTCTGTGTTTGTCCCCCCACCATCGCTTGACAACCGATGCTGATGTGTTCACGTCACCGTAACTTAGCGGTTCGGCAAAAGAGAACGATAGAATAAGTACTAGGTTTACAAAGAATAAGTCCAGGGGTCGATTTGTTCGACTAAAGGCGGTGCTTCACCATGGCCGCAGACAAATGACTGAAACAAGTAAAAGAGCAAAAGAGAGATTAAAAAAACAGAAACCACTACATGCATATATAAAAACATAGGCATATACAAACAACCATACATGCATACATACGTACGCACACATACACACATACATACATACATACATACATACATACATACATACATACATACATACACACATACATACATACATACTGTAAAAATCTGTAAAACTGTGCAGAAGTTTATCGTTTAAGTATATATGAGCCTCTATAGATATGCAACTTGCTGCATGAGACTACATACATAAAGAAAACATACAAATCTGCACACATATATATATATACAAAAATACCTTGTTGGTGTTGTTGAAATTCCAATAAAGGAGCTTTGGATCTAGGTTAGAAACCGGCTGTTTCTTTATTAGCAAGAAATCTTAAAATAAAATTGATTAATGACATACATATATACCATACATATTATATGTCGAAAATCTTTCACATTTCGACACATATGGGATTACTAGTTTTAACTGAGCAATTCGAAGCAGATGAAGCTATAAATAACAGTGTCTAGAATAATGGGTTGAAAATCGTCTTGGGTGAGCAGCATTTGACTTTTTCCTCATCCAATGGTTTCCTAATCTGCATACCGTTTTTCATAGCTTTATCAATTTCGAGTTCCACCATCAAAACTGTTTTATGCCCTAAATATGACTGTATCACATATATTCATATCTACGTACATACATGTTAAATATTATTCACACACATATACATATAGATTATGTATTAAGCCCATGTTCTCGGTATGTGTTTTCATACAAGCAGTGAATATCTAAAACTTCAAGAAAGAAATTAAATTGTCCGGGAAGCAATACAAGATGACAGATTGAAAAGTTTGACCAGCATATCTTCCGGCATTCTTCAAGACATTCCTGGTCATAATGAGAGTGGAGAGTTCCACTGAACTGCTTCGTCAACCTGTCAAAAGACGACCGGTCGTTTGACCTTTTTCAGTGACACAGCAAACGAGCACTTAGTGAGAATTTACAGCAATATTAAGGCTTTCCCACCGTATACTTCTCCCACGAATTGCATATGGACATTTTACGGTGTGTTCTACGATTTTCTAATAAATTAAAGATTTGGCAGCAAATTCTACTAGATTAAATGACGACATGCAGGCTATCGTGTAATCTTAAAAGATGAAAAAACAGAAACAATTATTGGATGAAATATTACATGAAATGCTACACATGTAAGCAAGAAGAAATTTACCACACCTCGAACATCTTTAATCATACGTCTGCTCTAAGTTTACCTAGGCTAAGTAACAACAACAAAAAAAACACATCAATTACAACAATAAAACCAGGCTTATGCAAAGACATCCAAATACAAGCTTACATCGTTGTATATCCTTAATCGTTATCTTGTTTCAGTCATTGAACTGCGGCCATGCTGGGGCACAGCCTTAAAGGGTTTAGCTAAACAAATAGACACCAGAATATGTTTTTTGTTTTAATCTGGTTACTTTGTTCTGTCTCTTTTTCCGAACTGCTAGGTTTCACGAACGTAAACAAACCAACATAGGTTGTCAAGCGAGGAGCAAGGGGTAAAACACAAGCACTGGTAAACCACTGATTATTCAGTGTTTTATAATGATTGCTTCTCTCTCTCTCTCTCTCTCTCTCTCTCTCTCTCTCTCTCTCTCTCTCTCTCTCTCTCTCTCTCTCTCTCTCTCCCTCTCCTGGTGAAGACATTTCCTCAGTATAGCAGAGATTGCCTCGCAAGCATTGGTATTCCCCGTCCATGCTAAAAATCCTTGAAACTCTTAAAAATCACTAACCATATACGAAGCTCAAATGTGATCCAAATATGGAAGGATATTATTGCTTTACAGATACAAATAAAGGTTTCTCGACAGATTGGTTTCAAGACGCACATCACGCGCCTATTGTTTACCTATATTACATCTAATACTGGCTGTCTTCGTGTCACCTGCAATCATGCACTTTCAAAACACTCCTATTTTCTTCCCTCATCATTCTATATTCTGCTCAATACACAAGGTGCTGCACTAATCATTACATCTGTCCTTTGATCCCGGATTATCGGCTAAGTGGAATATGCCTCCTGCACATGTAATTCCTGCAGCTCTCAGCTTACGGCAAAACCTTCTCAGCAACGATCTCATTGGTGCCCAGACCAAAATCATTCACACACATATACAAACACAACACTCTAGGCTACATTGGTTCGAGTTATTAAGGTGGTATTCAAACATTATTCATTCCCATATTTCTTTTACTCCAAATATCCAGCTATTATCTATTGCTGCATTTGTATTCGGAATATGGTTTTAAGGCGACGTATTTTCACACGCACTTATGTATGTATTTATGTAAGTATGAGCGCGTGCGAATCTATGTGTGTGCGTGTGTGTGTGTGTGTGTGTGTGTGTGTGTGTGTGTGTGTGTGTGTGTGTGTGTGTGTGTGTGTGTGTGTGTGTGTCTTGTGGATAGCGTCATCAAATTTAGTTACGAGGAAAAAACGGTTTGATTTACGTGTCACAGGAATTTCATATCATCGACCAGTTCGGACCAATTGCAAACAGTAAGATCGAACTCATCTCTACATACAGATAGTGTATTAATGCGTTACTATGTCTTTTTAAGGGCAACATTCAAACTATCTGTAATGTCATACATCACGTTACACACTATCTTTTCTTCACGACTCTGTGTGTGTGTGTGTGTGTGTGCGAGCATATGTGTGCGCATGTGCACTTTCATATATACGCACATACACAGTCTAAGAGTGCCGCTGCTGCTCTGCTGCAAACATGTATAGGCGTATTTATTGCATTTTGTTTTATATGTAAATATGCACGGGATAAATTCATTGTATGGAGGTGGCAGGGTTATGTGAATGTGTGATTGTGTTTGCGCATGTATGTATATGTGTATATGTGTGACTGTGCACACATTTGTACCTACCAATAAACATACATACACATACATTGATATAGCCGTATTACTGAGATGGAGTTACATTTTGAATATATTTTCACTGTTGGAAGTATTTTGATGAATGTAAAAGTATAAAACTAAAAGGGCCACCTTATTGCATTAATAACAGACGCATCACAAAAAAAATTATTACGAATTATACCAACAAACTTTCTTGTTATTGCGGCTTCTTGCAGTATCTAGCCTGCTCTTAAAATTAATACATACATTCTAATTTGGGTTTAAATTGAACAGAGGAAATTTTTAATCTTTTATTTCAGATATTGCTATGATTGTTTTTATTTGATTCCGTGGAGACGAGGGAGACGAGGGAGACACATTATTGATTACATTTTATAAGTTGCTTTCGTTCTTCAACTTTTCCTTAGCTTTTGATGGTAAACATTGGCGAGAGCAAACTCTTATGTCCATTGCTTGGAAACCTTACTACGGACACAGCAACGGTGCTTTTCTTAAATGAATGTGAATTGCAGTACTCTGTGTATATTGTGGACAAAAACTTCAGTCACATTTAAGCTGAAGTCTTAGCAAAGATTCAGTTGTCCTGCGGGATGGAGCATGGGTAGGACAGTATGATTCAGTCGGAAATTACACTGCTATAACGTGGCTACCACGTGTCAAAGGGAATAAAGGGTGGTGGGAGAGTCATTTAATATTACGACAAAGAATCGGGAAGCTATGCAAGATATTTAAACAACACTGCATCACCAAGAAGGAATGTGTTAAATTTTTAATAAATTCCCACTTGGTATGTTTACTTTTAGCTTCAGTCATCGATCTCAGACATTTCATTGAGATACAAATAACATTTCACTTATGCTCGTCTAATCTACTAGACAGCTGCGTTACTTCGATTTAATTGCATAGCATCTGTCATTCTCAAGAAGATAATAGTATATCCCTGAATATAAGACGTATGCTTGGCATCATCTTGGTATGAAACAGGTTTATGAATGGTGATTATAGATAAAGGAAAACTAAAGAAAATTCTCGTAAAATTAGTTTCATCAGTGAAATTCTGTAAACTGAATAAGACATAACTACATGAGAAAATCTTTAATAATTTTCAATTAGGCCAAGATGATATGACTACTCTCTATTAGCGTTGAAGAAAGATACTGATTGTAATAACTGAAATAATGCAGAGATTCTAACATTAAAATCTGAAATAATTTTGTTTGTTTCCAAAAGAGATCTACACATCACATGAATTTTATAAATAATTTTGTTAATCAAACTAACTTGAAACGAGGAAACGTCAGCAACTTTTGATATAAACTATTGTAGTGGCGAAAAAATATTTTAATTTCTCAAACTTACAAAAATGTTTTCAGATGTTTCGTAAGTATGATATTTTAAAAGATTTTCGAAGCTCTTGTATTATAAATTTTTAGTTTTATTCATAACACTTAAGTTAACACAGCTAGTGTAGAGATCATTCTGTCGGTGTTGATTGGAAAATCACGGAGGATAATTACAGTTTTACCTTCAACGACTGGCTCATGATGATGTGCATACCAGTAAGCAGGAGGAAGATTTTTATTGTAATTATTATTATTATTATTATTATTATTATTATTATTATTATTATTATTATCATTATTATTATTATTATTATTATTATTATTATTATTATTATTATTATTATTATTATTATTATTATTATTATTATTATTGTTGTTGTTGTTGTTGTTCAGTAGTTTTATTTTTATAACGTGCTTTCACTTCACTACCGAGCGCAGCTCTGTGTGCCTTGGGTATGTGCTGTGGTTTGCTGTGATGCTCTTATGGTTACTGTATTGAAAGTGTTTTGTGTAGGATGTGTGCAGTGCAAAGTAGTGTAATTTTCTGTATGTTATATATATTTGTAAGTCCTGGTGTTTTTGTTATGTATTTGTCTGAATATTTTTTATCATACCTAAGGCTCCTACTATGATAGGAATTGTTTCTGTTTTTAGATTCCACATTCGAGTTACCTCTATTTCCAGGTCCATGTATTTTGAAAGTTTCTTCTTCTTCTTCTTCTTCTTCTTCTTCTTCTTCTTCTTCTTCTTCTTCTTCTTCTTCTTCTTCTTCTTCTTCTTCTTCTCATTATTATTATTATTATAGAAGCAGCAGCTTTTGTACTTGAACATAATATCAACAATAAATCACATTTTGCAGTAAATAATAATCAGTTCCGAAAGATCACAGATCAGGAATAAATAAATGAAACAAAAATAAATATAACTACATTTAGAACACAGTTCACTTAAAACTCCATTTGACCGTAGTATTCGAGATCATTGATCCATAAATACAATCATAATTTGAAAAACAAAATAAATGAAAATCAATGACACGTGAGACATTTCTTAAAAGCTTTTCCACTTGTTCACAAATGTCGAAAGTAAACGGTGATTCTCACCCGTAGGCACCACAAGGCCTGCTTACTAACAAATCATTTTTATTTATTCATTTACTTATATACTATTTATTTATTTATTTGTTCGCTTTAACAAACTAAACCTAACTTATGCGTATACGATTTAATTATTTAATTTGCTACATCACAGAGTAAAAAAAAAAAAGAAATGCAATAGTTTACTATAAATTGATACACATTATATTTGAACCGATTAGAAAACGGTAATGCATTGATGAATAATTCTGCTAGAAATGTGTTACTCAGTGAAATTTAATATACGATTATTAATAATAGATTATATTACGAAAAAGATTATCAAGTTATATGCAATATTACTTTGAAGGTAATGAGAGGAACAAGTCAACAAATATTATACGCCTACCATACATCCATATGCATACACATTCACACACATGCACACGCACACATACAATAAATGAGAAATGCATTAAATACTGAAAAACATACACATAGGGCATATATATATATACACACACATACACACACACACACACACACACACACACACACACACACACACACACACACACACACACACATATATATATATATATATATATATATATATATATATATATATATATATATATATATATATATATATATATATATACATACAGTGTGCGATGGGTAAATTGTCGCCATTTTATAATTTTCATTTTGATTTTGTTGACTACACAGTATAGTATTGTCAGTTGGACACCGTCTGTGAGGAAACTGGCACGATGACGTAATTCACTCTGCCAGAAACTTGGAAACGGCATGCTGAACTGCTTGGCATTCGCCCCTAAAGCTGCAATATGAACATTTCAAAGTGTTTGGGTGTCAACCTGAGGACAGTACAGAGGAAAGCGTTTGGTAAGTCTAATGGTGATTACAAAGATACGCAGTCTGGAAACTCACGCTGATTATACTATTAAGAAAAGAATTCATGAATTTATTAGGGAGATTCAAGACATGATTGACAACGATCGCTCCGAGTCAATCAGGTCCATCACCAAGGACATGGGAGTGTCTGAGTTTCTTATCAGGCATGCATGAAAGCATTCGCTTTTCCCTATTCAAGATGAGAAAGGGCCAATTTTTATCCCACCCCATCAAGAACAAAAGGTAAGACCACACTACGAAGCTTCTAAACAAACTCAAGTATTCCTTCCAATCTAACATGCTTTGGTTTTTCTCAGACGAAAAGAATTTCTTCCAGGATCAGATGGTGAACACACAGAACAAAAGTTGGCTTGCTGTGTCTCCAAAACATGTACCGAGATTGATAAAAATCACACATCCAGTTAATATCATGGTGTTTGGAATGATCACAAGTGATGGCGACGTTATGCCTCCATTCATCTTCCCACACGGCTTGGGACTCAACACGGAGCCCTACATCAAGTGCCTGGAGGAGGTAATGCTGCTTTGGGTCTGGAGGGTGGCTGCTGAAAGAACCTATATCTGGCAACAGGACTCGGCACCTTGCCTCACAAGAAGGAGAACCCAGTCATGGCTGTCAGACAATTTCTATGACCACATCACACCAAACATTTGGCCGGCTAACTCCCTAGAGCGCCCCCCCACTCCTTGATTATTATGCGTGGGGCGCAGTTGAGCGAGACACTGTCAAAACACCTTGTAACACCAAAATGAACTGAAGGAAAGGATTATAGTAGCATTGACCAACTTAAACAAGGAGACCGTCCAGAAGAGTTAGAAGAGATTCCGAAGTCGACTGGAGGCCGTTGTTGAAGCCAACGGTGATTTTATTGAATAAATTTACTCTTTAGTATTTCAAGATATCAATTTTGGTAAAATAAAATGTCAGTGTTATTTTCATTTTTACGTAATTTAAACGACAATTTATTCGCCGCACTCTAAACACCCTGAAACTAGTCTAGCCTGCAGATGCCAAACCAGCAGGGGGACACTGCTGACCTCCCCTGTTCGAAGGTTATAAAGGACACAGGTTTCGTGTGTCACATAGCTAGCTAGAGGCGATGGCTTCTTGGAGCTAATTCACGGCAGCTTTCTTCCTAATTTTGGGACTGCCATGTTGGCTTGGCGATAACTATTAATTTCCAGTACCGCTGCCGTAGTCTCCTTTAGAGAGACTTAGAAATATTAATAACTCTATATATATATATATATATATATATATATATATATATATATATATATATATATATATAGACAAATGGTAAGAATTTGTTAAATCCGAAACTAGTTCCTGTTTAATAATGCTTTTTTAGGTGATTTTAAATGTCTTGCCCGCTCACGTTTTTGGTATGCTGCTATATTTCATGTTGAGAACATTTTAGGTCTTAATAGATACAAGCCGTGATCTATTTCTAGCGCATTAATTGTCCACGTTAGTGGTCGACGTTATTTTTTTAAATGTACCTTAATCCCCTGAGATTTCAGATAATATTTCTGAATCTCTTTGATTCTTTACATGTGCTGGCCTCCTGATAATTAATCGATATTAATTAATATATGACTAATTACCAGATTTCATAATAATATATATATATATATATATATATATATATATATATATATATATATATATATATATACATGCAGCAAGTTCTGGTCATCCATTCGAGGTTTATGATTAACTCCTTCGTTGCGAAGATAGACTTTCTCTCTATGTACATGACCTCGGAGCTGAAGAATCACATGTGAATTCAATATATAGGTAGACATGTTCGTATCATTGTATGTAAGTATGTATGTATGTATATATGTATGTATGTATGTATGTATGTATGTATATATGTATGTATGTATGTATATATGTATGTATGTATGTAAAACTATTATGAATGCATATGTGTCTGCTTGTATGCATGCATGCATACATAAATGCACACATACAATAACTGATTGCCTTGTACCAATTTCGAAAAGCTGGGTGTCACGAAATGAAGAAACCTAATCAGATTACAGTTATACGCTGCCAAAGGTACTCTCAGAATATGGAATACATCCATGAAATTTAGCATTCAATATGTTACACATTTTCCGTACCGTCCGTGCCTATTTCGATGTGTACCTGTGCATAAACAATATGTGTGTGCTTACACGTGTAATTTCATCCACACATATGCATTTATATTTACATACATGCATGCAAACATATTTGTATGCATATCAGAACTACCCGATTTAATCTTAATTAAATTCCAATAAAAGAGTTTTATATCTCAGCTCTTTCTCTATCAGTGAACTTATCAAAAAATGCTCCACAGAACATAAATTCATGCATAAATACACATATGTTTATATACACACATACATACTTACATACATACATAAATATGTACGTGCATACGTACATTATTCATGCATGCATTCATACGTACGTACATCATTTATTCTTACATACATACATACATACATACATACATACATACATACATACATACATACATACATACATAGAATGCCTGACACTGGACAAGCAGTTGTTTTGAGAAAAAGTAATCAACCACTAAACTCGTACATTACAAATACAATTTGTAAGCGGAACAGTAAAAGTATGTCTTTTCTTAAATTCAAAATGTGAAATTGCTTTTCTTATCAACATTCCAACAATAGAACTTTCTATATTCTATAGAGAGCACCTCCTTCCTTACCGGAAGATTTCAAACAATTAAAGATAGTAGTGAACATAGATATATTTACACACTAACATAATTATACACATATAGAAAAGAATCTATACAAAGTGATATGATTCGTATATAATAATATATAATTATGTATCTGAGTTGTCTATGTACATGAGTTATCAACCACAAGTTTAGATGTCCATTATGCTAACAAGCGACGTTTTAAAGAAGCCGGAGAAGGAGCATCTATGTGTGTTACTTCAACTGATAAAATTATCATCCAAATTTCTCTCGAACCAGGAAATATTAGAAGCTAGAGATGTAATAAGCTTGAAAAAAAAAACTGAGTGATCATAACTTAAATGTATCTGATAGATGATATAGTCACTTGACCAGAACCAACTTACGGCTAAAAAACAACAATGGCAAATTAGATATACATTGACAGCATACATTATAGTATTATGATAATCTTCAATTCATACGAGATATATAGATTGGATGACATTATTTAACTTTTGTATGGAAGTTAATACTAGCATTAATAAACGCATTAATAAAGCAATAATGTTGAATGTGTAGGTGCAGCAAAATGAGTAAAAAATGTTGTTGGCGTCATTTACTTAATCCCCCAAGGTTTTGTTCCAACTTCGAAAGCAGTGTCGATTCCATTCATCGCCCACAAATTATGGACTTTTGCCAACGATAGATGCCATTAAACTAGAGAGTAAGTGGTTCTTTGGGATATGAAAACGACAGAAGTAGAATTATCTAAATGTCTATATCATATTCCATGTATATATGGAGAGTGAGGAGACATAGAGAAGCGTTCACATAGAAATAGAGAAGACGGTGTCTAGAAATATTTCTCTCTGGCTGCATGAATACATAAATACACTGTGAGATATTTAGACATAAGAATAAAGAAAAGTTAACGGGTTGATGGACTAGATGACGTCCGTAAAATTACTTTATCAACTGGAATTTCCCTCTGGTAAGCAGATAGTTTTAGGCATACAGACACATAACATACAGACAGATAGATAGATCGATCGATCGATCGATCGATCGATCGATAGATAGATAGATAGATAGATAGATAGATAGATAGATAGATAGATAGATAGATAGATATTTTTAAACGTACGTAGGATGTCTTTGTATGACAGCTTTCTTATTAACTTGTATTTTCTATAAGCAATGAACGGATTTCTAACTAAGAAACGAAGTACCGTCTCTGTTACTTATTTTAAACAAGTGGTTTGGAGTAGCATAGCATGAACTCTTTTCCGCAAGGACACCATGCAGGGACTCGAAACGCTGATATTATGATCGTGAGTCTAGTATCCTAACCACTACACCATATACTTTATCCCATAAGTGGATATAGGCAAAATATTAATCACATTTTCATAAGAAAATAAAAGCTTATGATTTATATCTGCTAAACAGAGAAACCTTTCATAAGTCATGGCATTCGAAAATGCTCTATCCTCATAACAGTAGTTAAATGAATACTGTATGAAAATCTTTTTGTTTGTGAAAGTTGCAATTATAACCATTTATATATAAATATATATATATATATATATATATATATATATATATATATATATATATATATATATATATATATATATATATATATATATATATATATATATATATATATATATATATATATATATATATATATATATACATATATATATATATGTATGTATGTATGTATGTATGTATGTATATATGTATATTTATATATATATACAGAGAACAAATATAAACAAATAAATTAATTTGTCATCCGTACTTCCCACTGACGAAGTACGGATGACAAATTAATTTATTTGTTCATTAATACAGAAACTGGAGTTTTGCTTTCATTCTCTTTGGAATTACATTTCCTCGTGGTTTGAGTTTGGCTGCCCTTTCTAGCATGCTAAGCGTCCTCTTAAGTGTCACCTCTCTGTGTATAAATACTTATACACTCTTATATATAAAAAATATGTTGTCTATTGACTTTTATTACGCATGCTAGCCACCGGTCCGAAAATTGTTTTCAATTTTCTACTCTTATAATTTTCACAGTATGTGTGTGTGTGTGTGTGTGTGTGTGTGTGTGTGTGTGTGTGTGTGTGTGTGTGTGTGTGTGTGTGTGTGTGTGTGTGTGCTTTGCCTTTTGATCTGAAGTATCATAGTAGTTTTATTTGTTAAATTTTGTTGCTGCCGTTGCTAATATCTTTTTAAAACGTTTAGTAGCATTTAAATTCTTTTTTTCTAAAATAGAAGTCAATTAGAGAGGCAAGACTTGAATGATGGACTGATATTCTCAGCTGTTATATGAAAGAACAAAATTATCAATGTATAAATGTGAACTACTATTAAGAAAAAAGAAGTGCTTTGATATTAAACCCATATACATAATGACGAATTAATATCCTGTTTTAACACATGGAAGTACGCCGACTGGTGATTTTGAAATGACCTTCTGAGTTGTAAATGACGTCAAAGCTAACAGATTTTCCGTTATTATCTCAACTGTTTCTCGTCCTTTGATGGAAATTATCTTCTGGGATAATCTGAAGCGAAATAACTATATATATAGAATATATTATTACTTTATGATATACACACGCACGTTTTGTTAATGTTATGGGTTTAATATATTTATTGTAATACAAGGTCATTTCTTTATCACTTCTGATTGCTCAATGACGCTATTATTTTAGAAGGGCAGCGACGTTTTAAATTGACCCACGTTATCACTGATGTCATTGTTGCTATTCTTGTTGTTGAGTAGCACTGGATCATATATAATTGAATATATCTATGAGAAATATTTTTACAAACATGAGTGATCCCAATGACTTAAAGAAAAGTACTATTTGAGATTATATTATTTTATATATCATTCGGTTTTTAAGGTGTAGTTTGTGATTTGACGGAAATTTGGCTGCTATAGCTACAAAAGACGGACAGTGATTCACTGAGTAGTTTATTCATATGCCATTGCAACACGGGAATTTAGTATATCTCACAGGAGGAACAAGGTTTATAAATTTCGTATAGGCTTAACCGTATTTAAAGAGAAAGAATTTCAACTTTTTAATTGTTATTTCTTTCATCTGAAGAGAGGCAAGAGCATCGAAGAAGTGAGAAAGAATAACAAATGAAAAAGAGATGAAGAGAACGCTTTTTATAGAGAGGGTTAAAGAGGGAAAGATGGGCGTATATGTGTGATTGTAAGAGGGCATCTGTGTCTAGAAATAAGTAAAACGGGAAGAAGAGTGTTTATGTATTTGTGCCTATATACAACACACAGTGATGTGTATATATTTGAGTGTGTGTGTTTGTGTATGTATAGACGTATACGCGCACGTGTGTGATGACTGCCTCATCTTGTCAGATAATAGCTGTCTTACATAAAAATGATAGTGAGATGTCATTACGCCATTGGATTTAGTAACAAGAGCTTGTCCCATATTTTTCTCACATTTTCGGTCACCATACTAGGTTCCAGTGACAAGCATTGCAAGACGACTGGTACTATTTTGACTACAAATTTTATGCCAGAGTGTCTTCGTCCTAAAAGAGCTGCCCAGGTCCATTGCAGAAACAAACAGAAGTAAAACAGAGGAAAAACAAGTGGTATATGGTCACATACGTCAAAAGTACTGAAATTGAAAGAAGGATAACGAAATTCATATCGGTCATAAGAGTGAAGTTGCCACCAGGGAAATATTCGGAACATATAAAAGGAATAAAAATCGACAAAGAAAGACATAGAAAACTAAAAGAAATGTTTGGTAATAATATAGACCATTTGGGGGTTGAAATAGAATTTGATGAATTGCCGCAAGTATTGGAGTACGAGGATTTGAAATCCTACATGAACTGATTAAAAATGTAAGTAAAATTTATTTGGAGAAAAAGAGAAAAAAAAGTAACATAAACTTTTAAAAAGAAAAAAACGATGTTAAAAGAAAAGAAAAAAGACAAAGAAAAACTTTATAAAACTGTATGATTTCACAGTTAAATGGTACTGCTTGAGAATGTGGGCTCAATGCAGCCATTGCATCATCATTTGTTTATTATCATTTTATACATTTTCATTCGTTTTATGTTTTTGTCCCCACTGTGGCGTTTTGTCTGTCCTTGTGATGTTTCCTCTGTGTCAGGGTCATAGTGCTTAATAAAAAATCAATCAGTCAGCGAGATACGCTGTTCGGGCCAATCCCGCAGAGGCGACGAAATACGTCGTCATAATGCGTGACATAACAACATCGCTGATCGATTTTATTTTCAAAAGATGCCACTCCGCTGGATAAACAAGTAGGCTAATATTGGCCCTGGCCGGAAATGTTATCCATTTACAGCTGAGTGAAAAGTGGAGCAACGTGAAATGAAGTGTTTTGCTCAAGAACACAACACGCAGCTGGTCAGGCTACCGAAACCTCGATCTTGCG
>NC_142928.1:176557360-176579860 GCF_046866305.1 Octopus bimaculoides | reverse complement strand
TCCGTCGAATGTAAGTAATGTAAATAATTTCATGGTAATCTATCCTGTCCCTAAGAGGCAAACTTTCTGTGGACGCTCCATAGGACATTCTTTTCCAACTTCCTTCAACCATTTGTCCATAGATTTACTAACAGTTCCCAATGCACCAGTTTTTACAGGCACAACATTTAGTTTTTTATGCTCCAAATTCCAACAATTTCAAATATTAAGGGTTTATATTTTATTATTTTTGCTGTTGTTGTTGTTGTTGTTGTTGTTTATATACACACAAAAGATTATACTGCTGGAAGAGAAAAAATCCTGACATCGGGCTACAACAAGTGGCCTTAGATGCCAAAAACTCTCCTAAGTATCCTAACTGTCCCTAATAACACTGTTTTATGCAGCTGTTCTAAACTGGGTTCCGGAACGCAGAGATTTCCTCCTGGTTCGTGAAGTTTGGCCTACCCTGCACATAATGCGTCCAAGATTAAAACTATTACAACTTCGAACACAACCTGGAGGTATCTGTTCCCGTTTCTGCACGTTATGCGTGCAATTTACTGGGTGACGTATTTCCTCTTAATGCTTGTAGCATCCATAAAAACAAAATATACTACTACCGGTGAAATACTCTAGACATTAGAAACGGTTTCTCAGGAAATTCCGCATCAGCTTCTCTTACATTCTGACAACTCTGACGATACTGATGCCAAGCTGCATTGGCGCTTATTTTTAGATTGATTAACTATTCAACCTTGCTCAAGCTCGCGCCCTGGATAGAGATAATGTAATGTCGCTTTACGATGCTCTACCAAGATTACACTGAAGCAGAGCTTTCAAGATTTAGATGAATGTTTTTTTTCAAAAAGTATGGATACCACATATATACACACACATATATATATATATATATATATATATATATATATATATATATATATATATATATACGATTTGGGGTAGTTATATAAAGAGATAAATAAATAAATAAATAGGTAGGGAGATGGCTGATTGTAAAATGAATAAATAAATGTATAGATATATGAATTTATTGATTGGAAAACTAAAGAACTGGAGAAAATTGCGGTACAAAGTTCTGACAAGTCTATAAAGATAGTTTTCAAAGTCAATTTTTCTGAATCTAATACGATATGCATTCATATAATTGAATTCCAATGTATATGTCTTCATAAAGACGTATTTACACAGATATGCATACGCATATATACATCTGCGTATTTGTATTTGCATATCTACACGTTTATATATATCTGTGGATGTAAATGTGTATACACATCTTCACGTATGTGCGTGTATGTATGTTTGTTTTGTATGTATGTATATACATATATAGTTGTGTGTATATATATATTTAAGTAAATAGAAGGATAGATAGATAGATAGATAGAGAGAGACAGAGTGAGACAGACAAACAGACAGATAGATAGATAGATAGATAGATAGATAGATAGATAGATAGATAGATAGATAGATAGATAGATAGATAGATAGATAGATAGATAGATAAACCACAGGACTTGAGAAAATTGCAGCGCAGAGATCTGACAAGTCTATGAAGATAGTTTGCGGAGTCAATTTTTCTGAAACTAATGCGATAGGCATTCCAATATAATTGAATTTTTGCCTATATACATTCAGTCTTCAATCTTCACACACACACACACACACACACGCACACACACACACACACACACACACACACACACACACACACACACTGGCACACACACTAGCACACAAACTCACCCACATAATGTGTGTATACATATATATATATATATATATATATATATATATATATATATATATGTATATGAGTATTTGTCTATATGTAACAATATTGCATTATCTGGTGTCCAAATGACTTATCGGAATAGTAATTTTAAAGGTTGTTTGGTTTGTTATTTAATCTATTTGTTATCTTACCCAAGACATAAATATGTAAATAGATGTCTATGAAACAATTTTCCACTTATTTTTCCTTAGACGTTCATTTTGAAATAAAGATTGCTACACAATTAAATAATCATACACACAACCAGAGAAATATACAGATATACAAATCAGAATAAACAGAGATGTGCAAGCAAAAAATAACAAATAACCTACAGGCAAAAATATACACTTATATATTTACTTGCAGACGTGCCTAGCAGCAACAATCCCATAGACTCATTCACACAAAGTGTATATATATATATATATATATATATATATATATATAGAGAGAGAGAGAGAGAGAGAGAGAGAGAGAGGGGGAGATAGATAGATGAATAACTAAACTTGTGCATGTGTGTATGTATCTGTGTAAACGTATGTGTGCATGTATGTATATAAGTATATATAAGTATGCATATATGAACGTGTGTATTGGGCAAAAATTCGGTTATAGAACGGAATATTTATAGATTTAATTTTATGAATTTACCTAATTTCAGTTAGATTATTTACATATCTATCATTAAGCTCGCTCTTATAAAGCGTTTTCGCAAAACCTTAGCAATTATAAATATTTTCAATTGATAGTTTTCGTCAAATAAATTTATGAGATGTGTTATTTGTTTGTATAAAATATTTGAATTGTATTGAATTTATAATTGTTCAATTTATTGTTTTGTTGTCGATTTCTTATATAATATTATATTATATATATATATATATATATATATATATATATGTGTGTGTGTGTGTGTGTGTGTGTGTGTGTGTGTATGTATGTACATTTATATGTATATTTGTATAGATGTATGTGCGTATATATATTATATATATGTATATATATTTATATGTGTATGCATATATAAAGAGAGAGAAGATAGACAGAAAGACAGACAGATAAATAGATACATACATACATGCATACATTATATAATGCATAAATTACGATATTTCGAATGTTCATGTTTCGATAGAGAGCGCTCGATATCTTAAATAGAGCTAACTATAATATGTCTTAGGTTGAACATCTAAATCTATTGTAACAATATAATCTATATATACTAATATCAAAATAAAGTTTTTAAATCTGCATGAGATTCCTGATTTTTACATCGCAAGCATTTATACCATACATGGACAATTACCAGTGGTCGAATACTAATTTTATCGCTATCCTTGATATTAATGTCATCTTTCTTAAAAGAAACGAACACAGAATAGAAGAAACACAACCAAAGTGTAATACGTGGATACTCAAAATATCTCTAGAAGAATAAAGGTAAATGAATTGGCACTAATGCACTTTCTATACATAAAATATATCACTATTCATAAGCTCTTCATACATAAACGAAAATCATATTTCTTTTACTTATTATTGTCAATTTTCCGAAAGACAGAACAAGCTAATTTATTTAAATGATGTAATACCAATCTACGCATATTAAATAAGCATACCGATATCACGACCGCATCTCTTAACTAAAGCCGTTTATGGTCTGAAGCTATGCGAAAAATATCTTTTATTCCAGTCATTATTGAATTTTTTGATAAAAAATTGTATCGCCTAGATTTTTGTTGCTTTGCATTTTTCATGCAGCCAAAGCACTTTAAACTGTAAGTTGTTTTTTTTTAAATTTAGAACGGTAGAATTTAAATTATATCAGAGGCATTGAATGTGAATGCAAGTTAGAAGAGTCAAACTTCATGCCCCTGTGGCAAATTTTTGCCACAAGAGCAGATTGGGATGAGTCAATTACATCGACCCCGGTGTTCAATTGGTACTTAGTTTATCGAGCCCGAAAAGTTGAAAGGCACAGTCGACCTAGGCGGAATTTGAACTCAAAACGTAGCGACAGACGAAATACCACTCAGCATTTCGTCCATCGTGCTAATGATTCTGCAAACTCCCCACTTTTTTCAGCAAATTAATAATAAAAGAGAAATACAGAACATACGCAAACATGCAATCAAACACATACATATATCTGTACATACATACATACATACATACATACATACATACATACATACATACATACATACATACATACATACACACATACATACATAGATATATTTCACTGACAGCTTTTTCTCCATTAAAAGAAAAATGTATTTTCGCAAATGTTCAGGTGGAAAATTTTTCCCGGGACTATCTCTTATCATTTCCGAATGTTGTGGAACGTGTAAAATATAACGTGTAAAATATAACATACCCACACACCCACACACACGCACACACACACACACACACAACACACACACACACACATGCACACACACACACATACATGCACAAATGATGCTCTTAGTTCTGTAGGAATCTTTGAATTTAAAAATTTGTTGCTATACCAATTCAGCACTTGAATGATCGTGAATAAGCCCCTCTTCCCTAATAAAAAAATATATTTTAACCAATTCTATTTAATGATTGATTCGTCCTCACATCGCGTTCAGTCGAAGGTCGTTCGGAAGGTACTAGCAGGTGATAGCGATATAATGATGGATAACACACCTATTTTCTGTTCGTAGTCATGGCGAATTGTCGAAAAAGATGCATGTTACTGGAATTAATTTACCATATCAGTTTTTTATGCAAACTTATCTCTCAGTTCCATTTCATTTTTATTTTGCAGACGATTGTCATAGTTCTGAAGTCATTAAACAATTCGTGGGGTATTTTAGAATATAGGTAAATAGATTTTGTATGAATTAGCATATGTTCTTGATTGGCACATGAGGATACATAACTGTGTAGAGCCTCCTTTGTTGACTCGCAACTATTTGCGGTAAAATGTCCTGACAATCCTTATATTCATATAAATTACAACTGTTATTGTTTGCGAGTTAAAAAGTGATTAAATGTTGGAAGAAAGCACTGTTTCATATACCAAACAGGTATAAGTTTAGAATTATATGCATATAATATGCATATAATTCTAAACTTATTGTTGTGTTTCAGGTTATGTATCAGCAGAATAGAATGCCCTTAGGCCATATTTTGTATTTTCTCTATCATAGGCAAAAAAAAAGAAAAAAGAAAACCAACCCCATTTCACGCCGAAATCTGACTACATTTATACTATCTATGCAGAAAGTCAGGTGTATTCATAATTTTACGAAACTTTATGCAAGCGGAGGGCGGTAATGAAACATTTTTCACACATCGGCCCAGATTTCCAAAATGAAACCGGGACATGAAAATCAATGAAAACTACAATACTTGTGATAAATCAAAGGTGTGTGCAAACAAAGATCCTGACATGATTGATAAAAGCAAATGGTATATTCGGATTCAGCTCGAAAAATTGCTTTGGAAACCCTTGTGTATTCAAGCAGCGGCTACAGTTACTATATATATACATAGCTTACAGCTTTAAACTTATGAAAATATTATTTACAGAAATGTAAAAGCACGGCACCGCTTAGCAAACCATCGCGCATATATATATATATATATATATATATATATATATATATAATTATATGTATATTTAGGTAGGTATGTATATATGTATCTTTGTACACGCACTTGTGTATATATATATTTATGTATGCACGCACATATATGTAAGTTTAGGTAAATATATATATGTTTATGTCTTCTGCTGGTACCTTTATGTGTGTGTGGGTATATGCATGTGTATGTATGTATATGTATATATATATATCTGTATGTATATATATGTATATATATATGAGTGTATGTATGTATTGTATGTGCATGTGTATGTATATGGATGCAGACATTGATATGCAACCTCATTACAAAACCAATACACTGATTGCTTGATTGATTTATTAATTAATTGGCTGATTGATAAGTTGATTGATTGATTGATTGAATTATGGTCCTAAATTTTTTAGTATATTATTTTTATAATTATAGACCTCAATAAACCAGTTATCTCCCTTCATGTTATTTATAACTAAAACCCCACCACTACCTCCACCAACACGCCTCTGAAATATAACATTAAAAGTAATTAACTGAATAAATACATGGACAAATATTTTAAAGGACTGAATGACTGGTGGGTTTATTAACTAAGTGACTTAACACTATTACATGGAGTATTGCATTTGAGGCATCTTGTCAGATAAAAACAGATAAAAATGAGCCTAGAACCTACGAGACCTCTTGGTCCACAGCTTCTGCCCCAACCCAACCTCCCAAAGAGGAGCTGAGCGATTAATTTTTATATTATATTGAACTGGAGGAAGAGATTTTCGCAGGCCGTCCTAGAACGGTGAGATTGATAGCGCCATCTTTCCGATTAAACGGTAGCATACAAATCCGGGAGAGAAAAAATGTGTACGTAGAGAGGAAATAACAGTGACTGACATCCTAAGTAAGAAAGAACTGAAACGAATGCAGTGTTTATTACGGAAAAGAGAGTTCTGAATACAATATGGATGATGAGAGTATGGGCGACGAAACGAGTCAGTGGGGTGTTTAAACGAATGTGGCGGGAAACTAGCCACCACCGAGTAGCAGAAGCCACTGTGGCCACCCGCAGTAGCAATGGCGGAAAGAAGGTATAGCATGTCTGAATACCGATTGTCGGAACTTCTTTGTAAGCCAGATAAATAGAACTATATACAGTCATATTTCGAGAAAATGACTCAATAATGACAAATAAATCGAAACAGAGATAAATATATGTTTATGTAGCCATACTGCAAGGATGAAGAATAATTAACTATATTTAGAAACATGAGAGAGAGAAGGTGGGGAGAGAAATAAAAATGTACTAATATCCGTAAAGAATTGTAGCAATATATCCAATATCTGTAGAAGATAGATAGATAGAGAGATAGATAGATAGATAGATAGATAGATAGATAGATAGATAGATAGATAGATAGATAGATAGATAGATAGAGGGAGGGAGGGAGGGAGGGAGAGTGGAGACTTAGTGTGAAAAAGCGTGTGAGCGAGAGAGAGAGGGGGATGAAATATAGAGAGGTAGTGTAAGTTTGAGAGAATCAAATGTCAAAGTGTAAGAAGAAGGAAAGAAAAGAAAACATAAACACAAGAGTGTGTATAATTCTCCGGAATAAAGGAAGTTTGAGATAGAAACAGAAGGGGAAAGAGAAAAAGATGAGTGAGATAGGGGTGAGTAACAAAAGAAAGAGATGAACGGAAGAGAGAGAGAAAGAGTGCGAGGGGAGACAATGCGTGTGTGCGCGCTCATGGGTGCGTGTGCGATTCAGTGTCAGAAGAAAGTGTAAAAGGCATATTGATAAACTAAACAAAACGTGGAGGAAGATGAACAGAAATCGTTGAAATGAAAGAAAGAACCATTAAAAGAGAGAAAGGAGAAACAGAGAGGGAGAGAAAGCGAGAGAGAATGAGAAAAAGGACAGATAGGAGATAGTGTTTACTTTTATGTGTGTGTGAATGTGATATATAATGTAGTGTGTGGTACGAAACAGAGAGAGTAAGAAGAGTGAGGAATAGCGGAGGATGGATAGAGATAGCACATAAAACAATTAATGAGCCTGGTATGATCGGATCAGTGCATTTATAAACATGAATTGGGACTATATATCAGGAAATGCGAGAAAATTGAGAAGCGTTCGTGATTTCTTAGAAAGAGCCGGATTTTATGCAAAGTTTTATGTAGCGGAGACTGGATGGCGACATATTCTTATGCACTCAGATCATCGTATCACATTTTCGGACTCGAAATGGTAGTATTCTTTGCTGATACCAGACCGTTTATTACTTTAGCTAACAAACAGCAAAAACACATAAAGCAGTAATAATAATAATGATAATAATAATAATAATAATAATAATAATAATAATAATAATAATAATAATAATAATAATAATAATAATAATAATCTACATTGAAGAGAAGATAGATAAATATTGGTTGTACATAAGATAAAAACAATACAAATAAAAACAATAACAATAACAATAACAACACGTAAGTGACATAGGAAGCTCAAAAACGTGTGACAGCGAATACATTATGATGCAGCGTTTCTGCACATGAACAGGTTTCCAATTAGAATCCCATCAGTCGTTCAACGTTTCGTGTTATTAATAAAAGACGAAGAAAGAAAAAAAAAACGGTGAATGTGGTAAAAGAAAAAAGGAGAGAAAGAGGATAGATAGATAGATCGATCGATCGATAGATAGATAGATAGATAGATAGATAGATAGATAGATAGATAGACAGATATGTAGATGAAAGGTCGGTCGGTCGATAAGAGTGAAGAAAACCAGCTATTAACTGTTAAAGGGAAAGGAGAGACGTAAAAGAAGAGATATAAAAGAGAGAGAGAGAGAGAGACAGTAAGAAAAGGGAAAGACGAAGAGAGAAGAGGAAGACAGAGGAAGAAGAGGGAGATAGCGAGAAGAAGAGTAGGGACAGAGAGAAAGAGGAGGGTTGCACAGATTTAGTAGTGAAGCTTTTGTTTTTGTTATTTTTGTGTTGTTGGAGGTCAGCCCTGAACGAGCAGACCTATGATCCAAAGCGTTCCAGTTGTGGCCATCCGGTCTTTTTCCATAGCACACTGCACCCATGTCAACATTTGTCAATGTTGTCCTTTCCTCTTTGCATGATGGTAGGTTGTGATTTAATGGAAATTTCTAGCAGGTCGTATAACTGTGAAGAGCCTCCCTTGTAGACTCGAAACAACATGGCAGAAATGCTGAGTGCGTGGTAGAGGGAGAGAGAAAGACGGAGAGAGAATATGCTTGAGTGGAAAGAGATAATGGATTGAAAAACAAAACTGTATGATTACAGTGACCGTCTGAAAATGTATGAGGGGAACTAAAGGAAACACTGTACAGGTTAATATGGAAGAGAAAGATAGAAAGTAGCTACATACATACATACATACATACATACATACATACATACATAGGAAGAGAGTGTGGGGAGGGAGGCAGTGAGATGAATAGATAATAAAGGGGGAAGTTACAAGACAGAGAGGGTTAAAAAATACATGAGCATTGAGAAGCAACGAAGAATATGGTAAATGAACAATGAAAGAGGAGAGGTTGTAATGTTGATGTTGTTAGTTAAGATGTTGTATGTAGTTGTGACACTGGTGGAGATTATAGTAGTGATACATTGGTGGGGTGATAAGATTATGGTTTTAATGGTGGCGAATCTAGGGAATTGATGGTTCCGATGGTGTTAGCTGTGTTGGGTGATGGTTGTAATCACAGTTACGATGTCATTTGTGATGTTGAATGCCCGTATTGATAGTGACAGTTATCGTGGTGAGGATGATGGTGATAGCTACAATCAGCAATCGTAGTAATGATGATCCTTGTAATTTTCTCTTTTTTATATATATATAAGATGATCTGCTGATGCTCATGTTATTAACAGATAATTCGTGAGAGTAAGATTATGGTTGCCATGCCTGTTGGTCTGTGTCTGGTAAAATAGACTCAGGGAATATTCTAGAGTGCTGACGTTCTGTAGCAATGTCGTTTGCGTGGTGTCTTGAAAGACATACAATAAGTGTGACCTTCTGAGTAATGGCTTTGGGTGCATAGCACAAAAGCTGACAAGTTCGGTGTCTTGAAGTCTCGATAATAGAGGAAGATACAAAGAACACCACATTAATCACTTACTGGTTGAAGCATGTTGGTAACCGATTAATCACCAACCAACCATATGACATTCTTTTAGGATATAATCTAGGCATTAACTAAGCTATGCAGTAGCACGGCATCTTAGATGCTAGCAGTTTTGGTACAAGACTTACTTCATCCTTATGAAGTGTGAGCAGGATTTATAAGTTTTTATCGCTTAAGAGAAATCTTTACATTTGCAATGCAGTTTCAGTAATAATATTGAAAATATCATATCAATATGGAGAACCAAGAGAGATCATCAATAATTGTGAGGACTTGTATTAGTCGTGACTTTGGAAGTTTTATTCGCTCGTTATTCATGAAAAATTTTGAGGTACAAAATTTATTTTCACAGCATTAAAGCTTGAGATTTTGAACTGTTCAAACCAGCAATATTGCGATATATACATTGAAAAATGCTCTCAAAATTTCCCCTCAGATTCTGTCAATGTCTGAGGGTAGATGACACTTTCACTCTTTGTTACTCTTAAGAAAGAGTGAAGAAAATTATTATCTGCGAAAAAAAAATAGTGAAATAAGTGATAACAAGTAGGTATTTAAGATGTAGAAAGAAAAGTGTGAAAGACAATAATGATCTTTGATTTCACCAGAGTTCATGGCATGTGAGTCAGAGAAATCTCAACACTCAACAGCCGAATCCACCTAGCTTCAAGTATGTTTTTAAGGTAAACATTAGCTGCGAAAAACTGGCTGTAAATTAACAAATCACTCGCCCAGTGATACGTTAAGTTATAACCCTGGATAAATTTTAGAAGTCGTTCAACTCTGATAGACTAACTCTTTAGCGATAGGCAGATCGACGATTAGTTTAGCATTATGTGCAACAAAACTCTCAGAAAATAAAGAATACATGTTTATTAAGACTGTATATCTATTTAGTCTTACATTCCGCTAATGAATGCTATTATTATATCTGTTGACCAAACGTTGTTGCTCAAAAGAATGGTGTAAATTCATTTTAAGTGCAATCGCTTATGTTCAACTTAAGGAGCCTATCTATCGATGTTTTTTTTTTACTTGTTCAAATATTTGGACTTTCACGATGATTAGACACCATTCTTCAAAGTTGATCATATCTAATCATTGTACCTCGCTCAGGCTGGTTCTTATTATATCGGTTTATATATTATCGAATTATTTTATTCATTTCAGCCATGCAGCTGCAGTCATGCTGGAGCACCACCTTTGGAATAACTGCTTTTAACACAGCACCGGCTTTTACATGACTAGGTATAAACGGAAGCACATGCACAACACATTTGGACGCATACACACACATACATAAAACGACAGAGTGATAAAAGGAGAGATAGAAAGATAGTTACATCAGGCTTCTGCACGATTTTCCTCAGTTAATTTGCACTCACAGGGTTAACCAAGAGCTATAGTAGATGACACCAACCCCTCAAAAATTATATGGCTCGATTTCGAACTGCACAGTATTAAAACACACAGACATGGTCAGAGAACTTTTATCTTTAGTTTTAAAACGTTTACTTTTTCGTTTTCTCTTTTTCGACATCCAATCATTTCCTCGATAGATATCTTGTATGTGTGTATCAGTATTTTTCTTCACATTTTGTTCATTATATTTTTTCGAAATGTTCTTTACTACATCATCAAGTGCACCGATATACTACATTTAAAACTAATCAATCAAAAACCTAGTAACTCTATTGACCGCTCTATATCAATATATAAGCATGCATATAACAAAATATAGACATGAACATACACACACACATAAACACACACATATATATATATTCATATGTTCATGTATAAATGAATGTATAAATATACGATTTTCACAATATAGGAATGCGTGTATTAGTATACAAGAATAGTGAAGTGGATTGGAAAACTTGTTTGAGCATCAGATAGAATAATTTGTGTTAATTTATTTGTCCTCTTACGTTCTGAATTAAATGCCATCAACTTTATCTTTTATCCTTTTTCGGGCGATAAAATAAGGTACTAGCCAAATGCTGGGTCAATGATATCGACTAACACCACATTCTCTTAGAAGCTCGTTCTAATATATAGTCTATCTCTCTCTCTCTCATACCCCCCCCCCCACACACACACACAGACTGACATGTACAAGGAAATATAGTCACTTATGATTTTCTATGTATTTCTAAAATAGATATGCGTATACCTTTCTGAGGCCGGTTATAGAGTATGCAAGGGAAAAAGCTTCCATTTGTATTCCATAAATCGCTACCAGTTCTTAATCTTGCTTGTATCAGCACCGGATATGAGAGACAAAGTTGAACTTGTTTTCAAAATCAGAACGTAAAGGATCGAGGCTAAAAACAGTAACAGCCTCTTGTCCTCTCTACTGGTTCTGTCATTACTTCTTGAGTATTTAATGTTAACTCCAACAACTCATATTCTAATGGAAATGCATACAAAATGAGCAACATATAGTCATTATAATCTTCTCTTCGACTGTTATTTTAACGCGCTGTGCAATCCTAATATATCAATGTAAACAAGTTTTAAATAGAGGAAAAGAAAATTAATCTCTTCAAACATTAATCTTTTATTATTGGCTCCTAATTTTATATTCACTGTAGCACTACAACACATCTCGGTAGTGGAGTTAGCCACACTATTCATTTGTCATCGCTAGCATCGTCCTGGAATAAGGTGTGGTAAGGGGTCAGTGAGAGTGATATTTTATTTGAGCGGAGATAAATAGCTCGCTTCATCATCACTTCATGAGGTCATTAAGAAGAAAGCAAGAGCAAGAACGAGATCTGGCAATTTCGTGCAGATAATATTTTATTTCAATATTTTCTGAGTTTATTGCAGCGTTGAGTGTCTCGAGCAAGGAATTTCTTATTGTTAGTAGCATAGTGTAAAAGATTTTGTGCTATGTTTTCAGCGCAAAGAAAAAAAAAATAACGACATAAAAGAAGAGAAGGAAGCAGAGAGTGTTTGCGTGAACAAATATAAGAAATACAAAGATACAGAGTGAGATAAAGAGGTAAGAGTGAGAGAAGCGTCAGGACGTAAAAGTATTTTGCAGGATAGGCACGACCTACGGGGAGCGCAGAGATAGAAATAGATAGTTAGAGGAAAATGTCCATAAAATTTTGGGTAAATAACTGAAGGGGTAAAATTACCAGATAAGCTGCTGGCACGAAAACATTGTTTGGAGAGGCAAAGATATAGAGTTTGAGGTGGTTTGAGAAAGCTGGCGGCGTCGGCTGTGGTACTGTTTTGCAAAATGGGAATTTATCTTTTAGCTTTTATTTGTTTCAGTCACTTAGACTGTGGCCATGCTAGGAGACCGCCTTGAAGAATTTTAGCTGAACGAATTAACCCCAATATTTATATTTTACAGCCTGTTACTTATTTATCATATCGGTCTCTTTTGCCGAACCGCTAATTTAAGGGGAAGTGATTAATTTTCAAGGAAACTTTTGAAATTCTCTTCCTAGAAGTTGCAGTTAAAATATACTTAGCTAAGACTGTTTTCATTTAATTTCATGTCAAATTTTATCTATCATGGCTTTTATCAAATACAATTCTGACAATAATCATCCTGTTGCCTTTAGGTATAAGCATATCTTGAACTGTCGAGGCACGTGACTTAGTGGTTAGGATGTCAGTATCATAATCGTAAGATTGTGGTTTCTATTCCTGGACCAGGCGACGCGTTGTGTTATTGAGCAAAACACTTCATTTCACGTTGCTCCTGTCCACTCAGCTGGCAAAAATGAGTAACGCTGCGCTGGACTGGTGTCCCGTCCAGCTGGGGGGAACACATACGCCGTAGAAATCGGGAAACCGGGCCCATGAGCTTGGCTAGGCTTTAAAAGGGCGCATTTATTTTATTTATTTATACCTTGAACTACATTCATTTTTCCTTCTTTTTTTTTTGGCGAGAAGGTGATACTTCGAGCAGGTCGAACGACAATGGAAAGGCTTCTTTGTTAATTCGTCTTAGGTAATGTTTAATAAGGAATCCACAAAAAAAAAAAATCCTTAAAATCAGGTGAGGTAAATTAAGAACTAAACAATATAAAAAAGAAGCTATTTTAAGGTACCTACTTAGAAGCAAAGATGGAGAGTAGATTAACTATAGACAAATACTGCAAAGGGGATTAAGTAAAGGTATTTGTAAATAACTCAACATTATGCAAACTACTTCCAAAACACATTGAGTGGCGCGATTCGGATATATGTTATGAGAGAGAGAAAGTACTGACAGCTGTGTTAAACATCTGGCTCGAAACTCTAAACATACTTAGAAAGAAAGGGCTGCGTAAAAGAGGCGAGTAAAGCTAGGGGTGCTTAAAATTTAAAGGATTGCTTGCACCTGAGATGAGATAATTTAGCCTAAGACATTCTTAACATAGATGAGTTTTAAAATAATGGTGTGAACATACAGTTAAACTAACGGAGCGATAAAAAGATCGTGTAATTTTGAGAATGGATTAACGAGAGATTTTTTGAAGCAATATTTGTTTTGTTCTTTTAGAATTTCAGAAAATATCAGAGGAGCATTCAGAATTATGAATTAAAGTGTAAGATATATATATATATATTTACATAATTAAAATTTAGCACCGAAATAGCAGCCAAAACTACTATTTCTCTACCAAAATACGACTCCAAAACGGCAATACTCGCAAAATGCAGAGGCAAAAGAGAAAAAAATAACGAATCCACCCGGCTTTGATTAATCGCAGAATTGACCAATAATGGTTTTAACACACCGAACTACTTGGTGAATTTACTAATTATTAATTAATTATTAATGTTTACCCTATGTCTGTCTGTATGTATGTATGTATGTATGTATGTATGTATTTACGTATGTATGTATATACATGTATGTATGTGTATGCTTGTGGGGGGCACACAAAGACAAACGGCGGCCATTAACAAACAACGACATTTCTGCTGTCCAAAATTATTAGGCTGGTGCCCAATTTAAGTGTCATTATGGGTCAGAAACGTGATCTTACTTCGAATGAGAAGTAAATCTACAATCGTGTATGAGCTTGAAAAAGGAAAAACAACCATAGAAATATAAAAAAATACTGGTATGAAATCACCGAACAGTGAAGAAATCTGTGCAGTCTTTTATGTCTGTCCAGTCAAGGGCAGATTAGGTTAAGTCGAGTGTTGCTTTGAATCATACATTGTCACGTGTGAAAAGAGAAGTTGTGCGGAACCCATGTCTGACAAGAAGTTTTCAAATGTTGTGGCAGGGAAAACTAACAGGTGTCGCCTCTTGAAGCCGGTACCCAAGAATGTTAAACCTGTTACAAGGCCCCCTCTGAAGGTTGTTCATAAGCAGAAGAGACTGAAATGGGCAGAAGAATACATGAAGATAGCTTTTTCAGCAGTTCTGTTCACTGACAAATGCTGTGCTACCCTCGATGGACCAGATGGCTGGAGTAAAGTTTGAATATCAATCAGCGGGAACCGTCCTCATCGTTTGAAACGCCAACAGGCGAGGTCATGTTTTGAGCTAGCATCGTTGGTGGTATGATGGTCGGGTCATGGAAAGTCCCAGATGGCATTAAGATGACGTCGAAAACATTTGTTACCTTATTAAAGGACAATTTCCAAAGGAGGTTCAAAAAGCAAAACCTTTCGTTCAAGAGAAACCTGATCTTGATGCAAGATACTGTCCTATCTCATGCAGCGAAGAATTCTAAAGGATACCTGCGGCAAATACGATTCTCGGAGGTTGTTTGATGGAGTGACCACCTTGTTCCCCTGACTTAAACCCGATCAAGAACCTGTGGAGTGTCCTGAAGAGGCGCGTTTACAAAGATGGACGGCAGTTTTCAAGTAAAGTTGCCCTCTGTGATGCTATTGTAGACGCTGCTCAAAGCGTGACACAAGAGGATATCATCACCTTGAAAATTCAATGGACGAGCTCGATGTGGAGGATCATACATGGAACATTAGGAGCTGTATGACATCATAGTCCCATGATTATTTTCATTCGAACGTATTATTATGTTTACCATTAAGTTCTTTATGAATAGTTTTTTGTTAAACCTTTACTATTGAATTAAGAAATGTTTTTCTGACACAATTATCATTTTTATTATACTTGTCTAATAATTTGTGACGTTGAAAATGTTGCCAATCACTAAAATGGCCGCTGTTTTCTGGCGCCTGCACAGATCCGATTTATTTTAATAGAATATACGCAGATAGGCGTTGCCAACAGTCAGTAGGGTAAAGAACTGGTTTTGAACGAATATACATTTATTTATTGATGAGAGGAAGTCGATTTGTCTAATAATGCGCGACGCAGTGTGTATATATATATATATATATATATATATATATATATATATATACATATATATGTGTGTGTGTGTGTGTGTGTGTGTGTGTGTGTGTGTGTGTGTGTGTGTGTGTGTGTGCGTGTGTGTGTATATGTATATGTACGTATGTATGTAAACAATAATTTCTTTCTCATATATGTATATATATTGTATCTATGTGTGTGTGTTTGTGTGTGTGTGTGCGTGTGTGTGTATGTGCGTGTGTGTGTGTGTGTGTGTGTGTGTATGCGTGTGTGTGTGTGTGTGTGTGTGTGTGTGTGTATTATAAATTGTTTCTTACACACACATATATTTACATATGTATATAGGCATAGACATGGATATTAAGAAATTCTTATGCTGATGGTTGCGTTATTAAGGCATATCGTGAAAACACCTACAATTAGAGAATTAGTAGGATATTACAGCCGTGGGGAGAGAGGAGGAGTGAGAGAAGAGGGAGTGTGAGAGAAGAGGGAGTGTGAGAGAAGAGGGAGAGTAAGAGAAGAAGGAGAGTGAGAGAGGGTAGATAGAAAGAGAGAGAGAGGGGGAAGGAGTGATAGAGAAACTCATGGAATGGGCATTACTGAATATTCATTTGAAGGGAACCTACTACACGCTATATATTAATTTTGACAAGCGTGTGAATGCAAGATATTAACTTTCTCGTCTGCCACGTAATATCATAAATCATTATGATTATGCGCTAAAGTGATAGAACTTTGCGAGGGAGTGCTGCACTGAATGACCTCATATTTATGGTAGCTCATTTATACTTTAGTCCTGAGGGTATACATTTCAGATCCTTGCTTTTTCTTTAATTGCAGGCTGATAAAGAAATCAATAATAGCAAACTTGAATCGACTCAATGGACTATCAAATTTTTTTACTATTTCTGTTTTTTGAAATAATTAATTAGCAAGAATATAAATGAGATCTTTCTATAGTTCGAATATTCTCATTAGTAGTTAATGACTCGCCAACATACCAATTTCTAGGAAACCTTAAAATACAATTTAATGGGAAGATCTCTGCTGATGTTAATTAGTTTCACAAATAAAGAGTCTCAAACTTTTACTGTTAACCATTTAAAATAAAATGAAGATAGATAAACAAACATGAAATTACTTGTTGGGATGGTTGTTAAAAGCCTAGAAAGTTGTGGATGTTATAACACTATTTTAATATTAATGCAGAAATGGTTATTAGACTAAGGTATTTTCTCTATTCAGAGATGCTCAGTACTTGACCGAATAACTTAAAATGATTCTAACTTTTGGTAAAGTAATTACGAGTCATGTTCTGGAGTCAATCATATCGAATAAATTATTTCCAATATATGTGGCATAATATCTAAGAAATCATTATCTATATCATTAAACACATCATCATTGATATCGTCACTAAACAGAACAAGAGACACGTGAGACAGAGAGTCGTTGAAGTGGTCAGAGGATGTGTGAAAAACGATTTCAGATAAAATACACTAAAATATGAATACTGATAAACCTGAAGTGAAGACCAAATATATAGGCCGTGAGGATAATTGGCGAAAATATGACCATCCCTAAATATAACATGATCTTTTTTTATTATAGTCCAAGCGAACAGAGGTCTAATTTAGCCTTCACCCTCTTAGGGTTAATGCAGTGCCAGTCAAGTACTGGAGGAAAATCCACCGTCTACACACTTCTGTTAAAATATATGACACTTTGCATGTGTTTCAAATAATTAGTATAAATACTTCTAAGGCGGTGAGCTGGCAATATGGTTAGCAAGCCGGGCAAAATGCTTAGCGGCATTTACTCCATCTTCACGTTCTGAGTTCAAATTTCGCCGACGTCGACTTCGCCTTTCATCTTTAAGGGGTTACTCTCTTTACTTTTTTACTTGTTTCACTCATTTGACTGCGGCCATGCTGGAGCACCGCCTTTAGTCGAGCAAATCGCCCCCGGGACTTATTCCTTGTAAGCCTAGTTGTCAAGCAATGCTAGGGGAACAAACACAGACACACAAACATACACACATACATATATATATATACATATATACGACGGGTTTCTTTCAGTTTCCATCTACCAAATCCACTCACAAGACTCCGGTCGGCCCGAGGCTAAAGTAAAAGACACTTGCTCAAGGTGCCACGCAGTGGGACTGAGCCCGGAACCATTTGGTTGATAAGCAAGATTCTTACCACACAACTACTCCTGCACCTATGATAAAATAAATACCATTTGAGTACTGGGGTCGATGTAATCGACTAAAGCCCTCCCATCAAATTCCAGGCTTTGTACCTATATTAGAAATGATTATTGTTATTACTTCTTAACTAGGGTGGTGAGCTGGCAGAATCGTGAGCTCGCAGGGCGAAATGGTTAGAGATATTTCGTCCGTCTTTAGGCTCTGGGTTCAAATTTCGCCTTGCTCGACTTTGCGTTTCATCCTTTCAGGGTCAATGAAATAAGTACCAGTCAAGCACTGGAGTTGATATAATCGACTAGCTCCCTCCCCCAATATTTCAGGCCTTCTAACTTTAGTAGAAAGAATTATTACTTCTTAAGCCAGGGTGACATTCCGGCAAAATCGGTGCCTCTACAAGCCTTATAAATTTCGAGATCAAATACTGCCAAGATGAACTTTGTTTTTTATCTTTCTCTGATCAATAAAATAAAGTACCAGTCAGTCATTGGGGGTGATTGCATTGACTACTCCTTTCCGTCAAAATTGCTTGCGTTACACTTAAATCAGAAATCATTACATTATTTCAGTAGTTATATTATTTCGTGATTTCATTGCATGACACCCAAATATGTGAGCTTTGTGTTTGTATTTTCTTAAGTATTGCAAGTAATATATATATGATGTGTTCAGTGCCTACTTAGCCAATTTCTGTACGATTTGTATATGTATTAGTGCTGCTGTTTTCGTCATGCATTCGTATACATCTGTATTTATTACTGCCAATGCACGTATAATAAAAGTTATTGTAATATTCTGCTTACCTCTATTTTCATATCTTTATATGTTGATAGTTTCTCCATTGTGGCTTGTTGCAAGGTATACATTGATTTGAAGGAATTCCTTTTTTGACAGTCTTTAGAAATAAAATCTAGATGTTTTGTCTTAATCTCCTGTAGAACTTAGTATGTGCCACAATGTTGCTACTGTGTCATGTCCGAGAATGTTGTGGTGTTTACGTGAACGATCTCCTTTCATAATATTAGTCAAATTTCTAGCGTATTAGGCATTCGACATGTAAGAGCTTTTCCTGGACAAACTTTTATCTACACTAATTGAAAGTTGTCCCCTTGGTTATATATTTTACGACGATACAAGAAAAAATATGATAAAATAAGACTTAAGCAGTGTGTAATACTCGATTTGAATAAAATATTAGAAACATATATTGGTAATATATTGATACTTAAATGTGAGTCAAATGTCTAAATAAGGTAAGACGTATCTATACACATATTCCCGAATTATTTTATGATTATATTTTTTACCTACAGACTGACTGAGATAGTAAGACTAAATATAACAAGGCATTTAGAATAAACTCAGCATCCAAAATAGAATGATTTTATTTGTTAAGAACATAAGGAAGGTAGAGTCTATTAGTATCGAAAACTATTCTAAATTTCTAAATCGTATACGATATACCTTGTCAGTAATAAAACAAATATATACAAAACATAATCAAAAGCTGTTTCTGAATATAGAAATGAAGATGAGTTAACAAAGAGCAGCGAGTAGAATGGAGTAGCAACAACAGAATTTAGTTTCCTTTGTATGAATATATTGAGTCTATCGGCTGACATGAAAGAGGTATGGGTGTTTTGCAATGGAGCATGCCGATTCAAACAAAGATGGTGATTGAAACAAATACGCTAGATAATATTGTTAATGACTAACAGAAATAGATATTACCTAATCGATGTTTTCATTTTAACGAAAACCAATGAATCTAAAAGAAATGGAATATCTATATAAATATAAAGACCTGAAAATAGTGGTACCAAGAACGGGCAGATTGAAAACAAAAACAATCTTCATAATAGGTTTCTTAAAAATGAAAGAAAAAGACAGATGTAAATATATTTCTCAGGTCTTATACACATACACAAAGCAGAAACTGACGCTACTGGGCATTGCGCATTAAGTAGAGAGCTATCATTATATTCGAGAAAAAAAAAACTATTCAAAACACTGCACATACAAAATATACACCAAACTATACAACAATAAAAACTACTGACTTGTTTTGCGCTCGACCGATTCTGCTAATTCATCATACTAATTAATATTGGTTTCTAACATAGTTACAACATCACAAATTGTTTGGGACGGGTGAAGTCGATACTATTGATCACAGTTCTTGAGTAGTACTTTATGCTGTTTATCAAATCTAGAAGAAAAAACAATTGATCCCAATCTATATTATTCCGCTAGCACTATGTATGTAACTCTATAACTATGGAACAAAATCGATGTTATAATCTGTTATGGACAGAGCATTTATAATATTCGTAAAACAATAGACTGATAAACTATGGAAGAAAATCGAAGGTATAATCTATTGTAACTATATCGTTTATATTATTTATAGTATTCGCAAGACGGTTCAGTGATGAATGAATGTATTAAAATAACTATGCTGGGGACCGCCTTCAAGGCTTTAGTCGAACCATTTCGATTCCTGTTCTTATTTTTACCTCTCTTGTTATGATATTATCATTATTTGTTGAACTGCTAGGTTACGTGACCCAATCAATACGAGCAGCTTTTAAGCGGTGTGTGGCTGTGTGGTTAGAAGCTTTATTCATAATCACATGGTTCTGGGTTCAGTAGCACTGCGTGGCCCCTTGGGCAGGTGTCTTCTACTATAGCCGCGGGTAGAGCAACGCCTCGTGAGTGGATTTGGTAGACGGAAACTGAAAGAAGCCTTAAGGGTATATATATATCTATATATATATATGTGTGTGTGTGTGTGTATTTGTGTGTCTGTGTTTGTTCTCCCACCATCGCTTGACAACTGATGTTGGCGTGTTTTCGTCCCCGTAAATTAGCGTTTCTGCAAATGAGACTGATAGAAAAAGTACTAGGCTTACAAAAAATATGGCCTGGGGAAGATTTGTTCGACTAAAGGCGGTGCTCCAGCATGGCTGCAGTCAAATGACTAAAACAAGTATAAGAAATAAAGGAAATACTATGTTTTTTTTCTTTTGAGTGGACATCAAAGCTTGCATAGCTTCGTGTCACAAAACCACGGTGACAGGTAATTCGAGCAATGGTGCAATTTCAACCTACCAATTTCCACTCATAACCATTGGGCAACCGGAAGCTATAATAAGAAATATTATCTTAAATTTGCATCTTGGAGGTCCGAACCCGAAACGTCATGAATACAAAATTAACTTCTTAACCATTCAGCCATACATTGTTTATATTCGTCAAAAGAAGGATGCTGTAGAACCTGTTCAGAATTTAAGAGGTTTAAGTAGTCACATCCTATAAAAATCTCCATAATTCTGTAACCATCAGTACTATAAAGTAACCATTAGTACTATAAAGTAACCATTACTACTATAAAGTAACCATTAGTACTATAGGCAAACGGCCTGAAATTTTATGGCAGGGTGTCCCAGTGCTTGACTTGTACTTAGTTTATCGACCTCGACAGAAGAAAGGCAGAGTCGACTGAGGCGGAATTTAAATCATAAGTGAAAACGGACGAAATATAGCTAAGCATTTTGCCCGGCTTGCGAACGATTCTGTCAGCTCACTGCCCTGTAAAGACGAAAATAATAGATAACTCATAAAGTGGAAGAAGAGAGAATTGATTCGCATAGAATATAGTTTTGAAGCATGTTCTTTTCTCGGGTTCACATTCAATAATACATATGTGGGATTTATACTATTGAAAAATCAACATACCACCAGAAATAATATAATTTGAAAAGAAATTATATATTTTATAGTCCTCCATAACAAACCAACGATCTCACAATTTTCAGAAAAACGGAGATTTTCCCCGGTAGGGCTAGTGATATAGTAACAACGTCGACAAGAACAAACGATAGCAGCAGCAGCGGCGTCAACAGCAACACTAAGAGGGCAGAAGTGTCAAACTCCTTCTTTACCAAAGGCCATCTACTTAGGAATGGCCATTGAAAAGGTGCTTACACAGGAGATACTACAGTGTCGGTACAGGCTTCGGGCTGAAATGCATAAAAGAGTAAAAGAATTATATATATATATATATAACTTACTTGGCAAAATGTCTCAAGCTACTGTTATCTAGCACCTTCGGATGATCTCTACTCAACCGCTACACAACTGCTACTCGACTACTACTCAGCACTCCTACCACGGCCAGACTACCTCTATTTCTATGTCTTGAGAGATCCTACTTCTTCGCCTGGGGGCGTCGACACAACATATACATATATATAGACACGTACATACATACTTACATGCATACATACATACATACACTCATACATACATACATACATACATACATAGTCAGGCTTCTTCTACCCAATCCATTAGATAATTTATTTAAACAGAGAAATGGGATTAAATGTTCTATTTGACTTCATTGATTAAACC
>NC_142928.1:176537360-176554860 GCF_046866305.1 Octopus bimaculoides | reverse complement strand
ACTTATTGCAGCGTTTCCTTCAGTCTTTCTAAGCCCCGTCAAAGAACTCAAAATTTGGGCCTCTAACCAGACCTTTCGTGATACGCTAAAGCCAGGAACCTCTCAGCACCTCGTATTTGCACGTGCACTTGCATACACACATGCATATAACCTGTATGCTACTCAAAGTGATGCTACTCAAATTCTCGCATAAATATTCAAACGTATTTAGTTACTCATACTTGTTTTCAATATATGAAAAGACTTCACCAAAGAAAATCAAGGGGAGAAGCTTTAATTTATATTTAATTCATTCAACTATTACTAATATAAATACATATGTATAACAAAGTAAGTTATAAAAGTTTTAACTGTGTATTGTGTAATGTCGGATATTGGAGGAAATAACAATTAAACAACCCTTTCTCTTCTGCTTTTTTTTTTTTTTTTTGATATTTCAAGTAATAACTAAAAATTGATATTCAAAATACTTTAAAAATTTCTATTGCAGTTAAGAAACAAATAATGTGTTTTTTAGTCCTAAATTTCTTTGATACGAACTTCAGTCGATAAAACTGACAGCTGAATTCAATATCAAACACAATTTCTCTTCTGTGTCGTTCATAGTCGAAAATCCTATGTCGCATAAGTGTGTTGACGAAACTGACAATAGGATTTGGAAAGCTTTATCGTCTAATGAATAACACCCACTTATAAAATAGCAAAATAGAGTTATCGGGATTTCATTTAATTATTAGTGTATGCTGCATTAAAGGTGTATGTTGTATTTATTGTTGTTATTAAGGTTCATACGATAATCAAAGGCATTAGAACTTGGACGATTACTTTCATTTCATATATACACCGTAAATTAAAGTGTAGGATTTGATTTGGTAAACTGTAATAAATGACTAAGTCTAGCGGCCTGATAACATGTCTTATTTTTTTCCCGTTCCATGCTGTATTAACATTGGTCTGTCCTAAGACAGATCAATTTCTTCCAAGATACGAAGTACCTATTTCCTCCATCGTGTATATTCCTATCTGGGTAAAGAGACGTTATTGAGAATTCTCGCACAGCTCTTCCTACATCACGAAGTATTTCATTCCGACAGAGCCAGAATGGAGAGAGAGAGAGAGAGAGAGAGAGAGAGAGAGAGAGAGAGAGATAATAGAATCCAATAACTGACAAATATTTTATTTATTTAACTGGAAAAGATGAAAGGCAAAAGCTAGCCATAGTAAGTTTTGAAATTGGCGTGCAGAGCGCAGGTGTAGTGATTCTATCATCCATAAATGGGGGACAGTGTCGAACGTCTTCTTGTAGTCTAGCCTTATTGTTTAGAGATTACGGTGATGTTGCTTGGTTTCTTTAAGGACAGCCTTGTTGGAGAGCTGTTCAGCACAGTGCCAGGCTGTTTTTTTTTTTTTACCTCCCTCTTGTTCATCAATTATCACACAATTTGTTTGGCAGTGATCTTGGAGCTACGATGGTGAATGTTACTGAAAGTCCTCACAGTTATCACTGACAACTACTAAAACAACACCAGTTATTACAAACAGAATTAAATAATAAATAGGCATATTCCAGAGTAATAGCTTATTTTTAATGTTGTTCGCACTGGCAGTGAGCCTCTTGTCAACACTGTCCATGCACATGCTTTATGCACGCACACAAACATAGGAAGTAAAATAAGCAAAATTATTGAATAGGCTGACAGATAAACATACAGATCTAATGCACAAGTGAAGCGTATATAGTAAGTACCAAATACATAGAGAGTGTTTGAAAGACCTAGTCGAAATAATTAGGAGAAATGGAGTGAAAGTTAAAAGGCTGGAGTAGATAATAAAGTGAGAGAATTGGAGGAAACAGAAAAAAAAATAATGGGGAAAAGAAAGTATGAGTTGAGAGAAAGAAATTCATGAATAATGATGAAAGTATTCTGAAATGCAGGAGAGACAGACAGACAGACAGACAGACAGACAGACATGCAGACAGACAGAGAGGGAGAGGAGGAGGACAACCAACAAAGAAAGGGAAAGTGAGAGACAAAGATATATAAAGAGAAGTAAATTTAACAGAAACACTTAGCAACTAAAGTGGTCGTTAACAATCCTAGTATTGGGTCATTCAATCCACAGAACTGTCGCATATGAGAATGTTGAAAGTTAATATTCTTGGGAAATTCTCAGAAATGTTTCGATGTAATGAATGGGAAATCTTTTCCTAAAGCAATTTGTACTTAATGATTATGTTTGTAGTTTGTCTGTCTGTATGTATATATGTATGTACGTTTGTGTGTGTGGTTATGTAAGCATTGATGGATGTATTTGTAGACGTGTGCTTCCATGAATGCATATTAAATGTGTTGATCTGTGTATTGACTTATGTATGTGTAAACATTCATACGTTTACGTGTATATGTACTCAATAGGCTCAACCTCGAGAATATTTCAAATACATTTAATGTTCAATTAATGACGTCACTTATAATTATTATTGTGTAATTAACCATGTCCTTTTTGGTTTTGTGAAACTCTGCCTGTTAAGATTGGTACCAAGATACTTAGTTTCCATAATTAAGTCTTCCGATAAAGAAGTCATGAACGAAAAATTATAGCTAAAATTATGAAAGCAAAATTATAGACAGCTAAAACTGGACAGTTATGTAGTCACGTATATCGTTGCAAATTATATGCGTGCAAGCATGTAATTTCATGAGTGGATTTGTATTCTTGTGTGCTGACACACGTGTATATGTATTTACCAACAGATAAAACATGGAATATTTTACGTATTTTCATAAATTACTTAATATGTTATAGTCGTCACATTTTAATTAACTAGAACTTTTCTTTGTGAAACTCAGTTTCTTATGAGTAGTGGTTAAACAATGATTTAATTAGATAGATATCCCAATAATTAGAGAAAGAAATCTAAACACGTATTGCGGAAGGGGTTTCTAGTTTGGGATAGATGTAGGCCCTTTCTTTGTTCCTGTTAATATTCATCATGCTAATGTCTTCTGGACAACTGATATCTGCTACTATGAAGACCTTCTTTTCTAATTCCCACGTCTTTATGTCTGGTCAGTTTTCTTCGTATTTTATAGAGGTTTTGACTACAACACTCCACCAATATTTTTTCTATATTATGAACACTATAGAATACTTTTATAGTTTTGCCCATTTTTTAGTACTAACAATATCATTAATCTCACTCAACATCAATTCAATAAATTTCTTTTGAATTCTAATCACAGGTGGTCTATTTTGTAGCAGGATTTCTAAGAACGAGTTAATTGTTATTTGAAACGTTTCATTGAAAGATATTTCATTAGAAATTTTAAACCAATTTTAAACTATTAGTGAAATTTATATTTTCTAAGAACTATAACAAAATTGTCAAATGATATACAGGTGGATTAAAGATTAGTATTTCAATGTGTAGTTAGTATTCAGGTTTCTATAAAGGCTTCAGAGAAATAAATTCAATGTTAGAAAGGATGGTAAATTACCCTTATGAGTAATATGAATATTATGAAAATTGCTAACTTATAATCAAATGGTACGTGTTTCGTAAATTGCTTAATTAAAGAAAAAGAAGACGACTAAACGTTGATTTCAAATAGAGAAATATATCTAAAATTTCAAATTGTAATCGCATTATGTGTTTTAAAAAGTCATACTTAATATTAGAAGTATGTATGTTGTTAATGTATATTGTGCGTTTTACAATTATGATAAAGTCTAATTAGCCTGTTAAAGAAAAACTGAAAGCCAATAATAATTATTAATTTGTATTAATTATAAACATATCATTTCATGATATGAAGGAAACATTTGGGAAACGTTTCTTAGGTGGAATGTTTCCCAATACACTGTTGATCTCATTCTGATTGCTGAAATTGTAAGAATAGTTATAATGTCTAAATTTGAAGAGGCTACCAGCGAAGCGAATATAAGGTATATCTATGCTGTTAGTGTCTATCGTTATTTTAGGTGCCAAAACCTATGAAAAAATTAAAGGAGTAAATTTGTAACAATATTTATGACTATACTTGATATTGCATTCATTCAAATTATTCCAGTTAGCCTCAATGTATGCACTTCAATTCTTTGTTTGTTTTTCGTTTTTAACTCACACTGAAATCTATTTATATATATTTTGAATTTTATATTATTAATTGGCAGAAATATTCCATCTTCAAATTGGTGGTGATGCTTAATTAGAAGCGAACACATTAAAATTACATGAAAAATTAATGTCTTTGCTAATTTCTATTTATCGTTGAAGAAAGATTTAGCTCTTAATATCCGATTAAAATGGCCTATATTTTGCACAAGACGTACTTGTAGTAATCTGAAGAGAAAATTATATGCTTCTTCTAAATAAGTTTATTTTTTGTTTCAATAGAGTTCATGCTAGTTGAGAAAACTCTTAATACAAGATAATAAACATTCGAATGTTTATTAAAAGAAATCCAGAAAGATTTGAAAATTTTCCCTTTCAAAAATAGTGAAAAACATGTTAAGTATTTTTCTATACTTCTTTCCGTAGCATTTCATCTCTTACTAGAAAATGTAATATTAAACCTCAGCACAACACCTATACAGGAGTTGAATGGTCATTTTGGGTGTTTTATTCTACGATATGAAATTTATTTTATCATTATACGTCTTAATACAACCCTCCCATAAGAGCTTTTAATTTATTCTATCTGTACACCATATTTTCTTAGCTCTTTTCACTTGTCAAATCTAACATCGATGTAAAGTCATATGATAACAATTTTACGTTTTGAACTTACACGTGTATATCCCCTTTAAAACTACATTCCACAGAGCCATGCCTTCTTGCCTTCAAATCTCAGTTATAACTTAAGTTTGTCTATATTTTTGTTTATATTTTGTGAGCGCATACCTATAAGTAAACTGTCTAAATAATTATTATAGTTTTACATCTTAACTGTCATTAGCACATATGCATTAAAAATATCCTAAAATTATTAAAAATATATAGCGGATATACTTCTCATAATAAATGAAGTTCATTAGACATATAACGTGATTAGAATATGAAGCTTTAATATTCATTTGCTAAAAGAAATTAGTCTTCAATGTTTAGCAACATATTTCCAATAATTATCCAGTTTCCTAAATACATGGTATAGGTTAATTTTCATATAACTGACATTAAAATTGTACTTAACTGCCTAGTTCCTCACCAACTTAAATTATAATATTGAAGTATTCAAACAAAATTTCTTTTATCCACAAGCTAAAATCTTAATCATCTATCTAGTCATATATTAACTGAAAAGTTCTAAGAGTAATATAAACGTCACTAATTTATCAATCAACACTATAGTTAAATAATTTTAATGAAATTTACTTTTAATTTGATTTATATATTATACTTAAAACTCATGCACTCGTTCCAGTTTCTCATATTTCATTAACTGCTTTATTAAGTCTCTTATAGTTGCCCTCTTAGATAAGATATTGATTTTTATTATCATATTCTCTCACTCTCTTATGTCATCTGATTCGATATTTTATACAATATTGACTTTCTGTATCATACTGTCTTTCTTGTCATAATTTTAATCTCATTATAAAATTTAATTATTTACAGCATATATCATTGTACAGTTAACAACAAGCAAATAAACAATAGCTTTTAAAACTAAATTTCATTATAAATACGAGAGCGAGATGCATTTTTTAAGTCGCTAAATTCAAATTTCCAAGATCTAAATATTCTAGTCAACAATTCTGTGCTTTCTAAAAGTGTTTCAAATATACTTGTATTTTTAATTGTCTTTGAAACACACTTCTAACACATCATAATTTACGTTATTCCAATCAATAATCAAAAATAAAGAATACCAAACCCCACAGTCTACGTCGTTTTAAGTTACCTACGAACTTCTCTGGAACTCCATATTTTCGGAAATATTCATTACTCCGACAACTCGTCAGGTGAAGAAGTAACAGATCTTTCTAAAGAAATATATTTTTCTAGTTTGAAACTTTAACACAATCACACACACACGCACACACACACACTATTTATACATATATATTATATTATATATACATATATATTGCATATATGCATGCATATAATATTTATTGTATATATACATACATACATGTGTGTATATATATATATGTGTGTGTGTGTATAAATGTATACATATATGTATATATATATATATATATATATGTGTGTGTGTGTGTATGTGTGTGTGTGTGTGTGCGTGCGTGTATTTCTGTGAGGTAGGTGTTTATATGAGTGTGCATGCTTTTTGGACGCGCATCCCTCATAAAAACAATTTTCCTTGGTATTGTGAATAAGCCATTGAGTAATGTGCTGGTAGTAAGCATAACCTGTTTTTCCTCAAATTGGAAAGATGATTTGTGTCTTTTTATTCCGTCACTATTCTCCACGAACCTCAGATATTTTATATATAACTTACGTAAGAATGTATCTAACTCGACATGTCTTCTGTTGTGATTCATGTGCATCAAGTTGTCATGTTTATTAGATAGAAAGCCGTTATTAATCACCATATTGCATGAACCTTCGTCAAACTGATGAGTATTTTAGAATAGAGATGTTATCTTAGCGACTCAAATATCAAATATCTTTTATGACTCGTACAACATGTGCTTATAATTCTTATCATACATGCATATATGATATCTAGGTTTTCACAATTGCACTGCTCAGTATAAAGGAAATATGGATGGAAAATATTTGTGCTACCACTTATAAAATATGTTGTGTTTGTTATGTAATTTTCTGGCTGTTTAAAAATCCTCCTGTCATATGTGCTGATAGATGTACACTATTACTGTTCCTGAGTGGCATATGATGGAAGCACAATGTGCTATGCATATTAAGAAAGAGAAAATAAATGCCGCTTAGCCACATCCGGAAAGCGTTGGTGATAAATGAAGTACGATAGCTGATAAGGAATTTATTGACTAGGCACATAAGAACAATCTTGAAAAGAAGTGATATTTTAGATTGAATTAAACATGGTATATAACTAATTGCCATTTCATTGCTTTTGGATCTGAGGGACCTTTTTTTTTCGGGACTGTAAAGCAAGATAAAGAATCTGGTTCGGAAATGTATTGCCTCATGATTTGTTTTGTCCACTGCAAATGATAGAAATCTTGAAAACTTAAAATGTTGTGTATCTTGCCTATTTTGTGTCGCTTTTACCTTTTTACGGCATGAATTCAGATCACCGCATCTAAATTCTTTCCTGTTAAAGCGCCATATTCGTTTTATTCGTTAATTAGACGAAGAGACAACAATTTTCGTATTGAGACACACAGTTAATGAATCCACATCACCTGCTCTTCTCATATTTAATTATACATCAACGTTAGGTAAAAATATGACCCTAAGAGTATTTGAACTGATAAAATAGACACAGTAAGATAGAAGGAGGAAAAAAAAACGTCTAACCGCAATTCCTCTGGCCATCAAATATATTTCAACTGGTTCCTTACATTTGTGAAACATCTTTAATTTTAATGGAAATATATTAACCCAAACTTGGATTAATTGATTGAGTGTTGAGGACACGAGTGTTGTTGTTGTTGTTGCTGTTGTTGTCATCGTCGTCGTCGTCGTCGTTCGGGTTGTTGTTTCTGCTACTACTGCTGCTGTTGTTGTTGTTGTTGTTGTTCTTCTTCTTCTTCTTCTTCTTCTTCTTCTTCTTCTTCTTCTTCTTCTTCTTCTTCTTCTTCTTCTTCTTCTTCTTCTTCTTCTTCTTCTTCTTCTTCTTCTTCTTTTTTTTGCTGTTTAGTCCCAGTTCAGCAAAAATTGAACAGCCCTAATACCAAAGGCATTCTCATTGCGAACACTTCTTTTGTGCTTCGGGATGCACGTCTAAAGTTAGCCCTTGCTAATTCTATCCTTTCGTTCCGAAATTGAATTTCATGAATGTTCAAGTTATGATATTATCTACCAAAAGAATAGAATTGGTATTTTCTGCTAGTCACGCTGTTTCTATAACCTTGACATATCTCAACACAAAAAGATTTCAGTCATGTTATTCCTCAATAAAAATAGACTGGTAATTAAGGTTAATGAAAGAGTTAAAAGGCGACCGGAGAGAGATTTCGCTGCCAAGTTTAGCAGCTCAAGTGATCCCAATATAATTCATCCATGGACGACTCCATTTTAAAACTACAACGTTTGTTTTATTTCCTTTGGCCTCCAAGTGTTCTTTTCATTATTTTTCCAGCCAACATCTCTGAATACTATTGTCCATATTTATCAATTTCTAAACATCGATGTTGAAGAAAATAGTAAAGCCACGTCATTTCACATATGACAAATCAATTCCTTTTCGATATGGTGTTTTGTATCTGCAATAAAACTTATCGGCAGAACAGTTTCTTAAAGGTCTTCTTTCCACATTTCATTTCGAGTATTCGTACACTTTAAAACATCTAGTTGGCATTTTCCTTCATATAAACCATTCAGGTTGAAGACTGTGATATATACATGCGTATATACATACATACATGCATACATAGATATATGTTTATATATATATTTACATATATATATGTATTTATACATATACATGTATGTATATATATGTATGTATATATATATATATATATATATATATATATATATATATATATATATATATATATATATATATATATATATATATATATATGTATGTACGTATTTATATATAAACATGTTTGTATATATATATATATATATATATACATATAGCCCGAGGTATTATTAATTGTTTCTTTTACGATTGTAGGGACTTCTTGGTATATCTTGACAGGCATATGCGTATTAGGGCAACCGATGGAGAGAATTCAATCTACAAAATTTGCCATCCTTATTGCATGATGTTAATGATGCGAGCTTTGATGACAAATTTAAGAGACGCCAGTAACTCGGTATCGAAATTATGCATACAGAGAAAGTAAGTTATGTCTTACGTAGCCACTCACATATTTCTTTGTCTGAATATGTATGTGTGTTTATGTGGGAGGGTAAGAGAGAGAAAGAGAAAGAAATGAAGAGAAAGAGAGAGAAATGAAGAGAAAGAGAGAGAAATGAAGAGAAAGAGAGAGAAATGAAGAGAAAGAGAGATAAATGAAGAGAAAGAGAGAGAAATGAAGAGAAAGAGAGAGAAATGAAGAGAAAGAGAGAGGGAGATAAAGAGAAAGAGAGAGATAAAGAGAGAGAGTGTGAGTTTCAAATCATGCACAAATAAAAATAATGAACCAAATCACAGACTGTTTTTCTTTGTATGAGGGCAATCGTGGGTTTCTGTACGTTTGCAAATATACGTGTGTATTTTCTTGTGTAAGAATATATATGTATACATGATCGCGTGTGCATGCTAGTGTGTATGGAAACGTTTGTAATTATATTATACACGAAAAAAGAAATGAAAAGTGTAAGGATGCAGATCACAGAACTTGTGAGTGCCTTCGTGTATGTGAATATGTTTTTGCTACTGTCTATGGCAATGAGGGAAGTAGTATGTGTATACATGTTTGTGTTTTGGATTGAGAGAGTGAGAGAGAAATGGAGAGTATTAGTACATGTGTGTGAGTGCGTATGTTTCAAATCATACGTAACTAAAAGGCAAGGAAGCAGATCAGAATGCTATCTTGAAATTGAAAGTGGGGGCTGAGAACTTAAACCAATTAGACTATGTTGACATTCTCTAATGGATTCTTAAGAGTTGATTGACACATATCAAGAATCACGGAACTACGTAAAAAGCTTCATAAACTACCAGTCTATATTTATATATAATTTGTTCCTTTTCTCTTCTCATGGCGACAGGCAGACAGTTGGTTACACCAGTCCAGTTGCGAAAAATCTTAGGTACACTCAAAAATGAACATGCCTGAGAATATTTATTCAAGCTCGACGCTTTTCCCCATATTCCAGTTTCCCTCTTTTATTACTAAACTCCTATAAAAAGTCGTTTCGCTTAGATTCTTTTACACACTTTAGTCTTCTGCAAACTTTTTATACACACATTCACTCTAACTCGTATATTTTATACATATATATATATATATATATATATATATATATATATATATATATATATATATATATATATATATATATATATATATATATATATATATATATATATATATATATGTATATACATACATACATATGTATGTAGTTATGTACGTATGCATCAATTTATGTATGTATAAATCTAAGTTTGTGTGAGAGTGTAGCATGTGCCTAAGAAACAAACACACGCACTAACTTTCCCTCTTCTACAAACTTTAGTTGTCAGCTCACATCATATTTTCTTTACACTCGCAGATATTTTTTTTTCCACTTTCATTATATTATTTCTTAATTTTTTTTTTTTTATCTCTTTCGATGTGACTCACGATTCTCTCTTCCATTGGTGCTTATAACTCTGGAAACAAAGCAAATACAAATAATCGAAAACAAAAACATGCATCTTTATATTTGTCCCCTTCTCAGCTACCATTACTTTCTATATCGTTCCATTTACATCATCTGACCAAGCTTCTAATAGCCTGTTTGTTTGTTTATTTATTTATTCATTCATTTGCTCATTCATTCATCTATTCATCTATTTATGTATTTATTTTGATGGAGTCCTTTCGCATTTTTTCATCGCAGGGGAGGAGGATAAATAAAAAAAAAGCATCCCTAGAAAAAACAAAGCAAGCAAAAACGGCAGAGTCTAAATACATTCGATATAGGGCTGACTGCATTGCAGTCGTGCTAAAACATCCAACCACACGCACCACCTTTAACACGCGCGTCTTTATACTCACTTCCCGCTCTTCCCTGTAAATTAGCTTTCGTGAAGCCAATGAGATGGTGTTCTGATCCAGTCATAAATAAGGTTTGAAATAAATAAATAAACTGTATAATCATTGAGACGAACGAAGCGAACCACTGAAGGATGGTTAAAATTTCTAAGCTGTCGCTGAAGTGTCGCGAGTTACAACTCATGAAGCCCCTTCTAAGAGATGATGTGTCATCCAGAGGTCATAGTACGTCGGTCGGACGGACTTAACGGAGATTCAGGCATCACAGTTTAAGGTCGAAATTTTTTGCTTCATAGAGAAACAGACGTATTAACCTAAACAAGTGGATACTTACTTGTGTGCGTCCAGACATGGATTTATTTACCAGAATTGATAATAATTTTATATCTAAAGTATCTTATCCGCAAATCCAATAATTTTGCCTGTCAAATATTTTGACCCATAAATGGTTAATATACATACACTTTTACACACTCATCGCCGCGTTCATACACCATTGCAACACTGATCCTTCGCAGTATATGTACACACACCCTCACACACGCGCGCGCTGGCGTGTGTGTGTTTGTGTGTATTCAAGTCGGAAGTTAATTTAAGATGGTTATAATCATATATCGTGATACACATGTGCACATACAAACACGCTCTCTCACACACACACACACAAGGACACACATGCATGCACACGCACGCAGGCACACACACACAAAGCCAGCAACTATTGGGGAAGGGGTTGAATCAATTACATCGACTCCAATGTTGAAATGGTACTTATTCTCAACCTCGAAATGAAGAGCAAAAGTCTACATCGCTGGAATTTGAACTAAGAACGTAAAGACGGATGAAATGACCCTGGTATAATTAAAGCTTAGAAGAGCCATTAAAAGTCTAGGAGTCGGTGGATGCAAATGACGTTAATTTTTAAATTGCAATACCAGTCCTCGACAAATTTATTCAGTTTATATACAAGGAATCTATGCATTATATTTTAGCAGTACATAGCCTTGATATTTACATCTTTAAATTAATTCTGTTCCTTTTCAATTCTTCTTTTTAGGTATCTGCAAACAATAATTGAACAACTAATGTTAACTTCGCTGTTACATTTTCTCAAATATATGCCACTGACCACAAGTTATTACTATCAAGCTGATTTTAATGTCAAACTCATATACGAGGTGGCAACAAAATGTTCCTGGACTAGTTCTGTAGCGCACCAACAGATAGCCGCACACGGTTGCGTGCCGGTGAGAGCTAGCAGTGAACTTTGTGAGGCAGTGTGCCGAGTGATGCGGAGACCCCCTTCAGTCATGACTGACCATGGGATTGCACCTAGGAAGTTACCCTCCCAGGCAGAAGTCCGGGCAAGGTTGTTTTATGGAAGACCAGCAGTCGCCCATGCATTCCGGTCTCCCCTCTCCACGTCACCAGTGTTATCCAAGGGAAAGGCAAAGGCCGATACAGCTTGGCACCAGTGACGTCACAACTCATTTCTACAGCTGAGTGAACTGGAGCAACGTGAAATAAAGTGTCTTGCTCAAGAACACAACACGCAGCCCGGTCCGGGATTCGAACTCACAACCTCACGATCGTAAGCTCGACGCTCTAACCACTGAACCATGCGCCTTCGCCCAAGTGATATCGCTGGGTGATATCGAGTGATATCACTGTGTTTAGTTCGCAAGTTGTGAAATTTGTGTTTTTGTAATCACGTGTATGTTGTAGCCTGCGATTTTGTCATGGACAGGAACAAAGTGCCAACGTGAAGTCTCGCGTTAAACTTGGGAAGTCTGTTACAGAGACATTGAGCATGCTTCGGTAAGCTTACGGCGTCGAGGCAATGGGTCGTAGGCAACGTTTCGAGTAGCACGGGCGCTTCAAAGGCGGAAGAACGTCCCTGGAAGACGTTAAGCAATCCGGAAGACATGCCAGGAGCGTCAGCCCCGCCAAAGTGGAATTGTGTATCGAGAATTTGTTTCCCAGGTCCAGACCGACCATCGAGAGTTCTACCGCGACGTTTTGAAACGTTTGAGGGATGATATTCGGCAAAAGCAGCCGGATCTGTGGGGCGCAAAGAAGTGGATTTTTCACCGAGCTCGCCTCACTTGTGTGTTTCTCTCCAAAAGTACCATGGTATCACTTCCGCACCCGTCCTATTTGCCAGATTTAGCACCAGCGGACTTCTGTCTCTTTTCCACGAATAAAATGCAGCTCAGATGTCGTCGTTTCAGCACCTATGTGGAGATCCAGAATGAATCGTAGAATATCCTCGACTGGCTTACGGAAAACGAATTCCAGGCCAGATTCCGAATGTGGCAGGAACGCTGAGACTCGCTGACAGAAAACGACTTCCAGGCTGGATTCCAAAAGTGGCTTGGACGCCGGGACCGGCATATTGCTGTGGAAGGTGACTATTTCGAAGGAAACGATGTTAAAAATTTAGGTAAATAGGTTATTTCTTATCAAACATAACTAGTTCAGGAACCTTTTGATACCACTTCATATATATGAAGAGATCGGTATACATAGACAAGAAATACATTATGTATTCCTGTAATTCTTGAAGAGACTCACTAAAAATGCTCTACACACAAACTCACACACACATACACACTCACATACACACACACGCACATACACACACAAACACATACACACACACACATTTTACAAGTGGCACTTCACATTAATTTGAATTAAAATACAAGCAATATTTCATGAAACAGCGCTAGTAAAATGTCTTCAGATATCTCAAAGTAAGGAGGGAAAGGTCGATAAACGTGCCAAAATAAGTTAAAGAATATATTTTTGTATTAGTTGACAGCTACATCTAACTTACTTGTCGATGGTAACCATTCCAAATAAAAGCATATCAAAAGTTAAATAGTGAAACGCCGGCAGCCTTTAGCAGTGCAAACTTCATACGTGTTCAAAATGTCAGACCTACAGTGTATGAATATTTATATATTCAAAAATTGTTACCGAAAACTCTAGATGTATTTCCTGTGTTTCATAATGTTTGAAGCATAAATATTCTTCCATAAAGCAATTTTGCTTTTTTTATGTTCAGATTTCGTGTCAAGTTTGCCAAAGTAGCTCCAGTACGAAAATTAGCACACATTTGTCTGCACTGAGACAAATTTTTAAATCGTTTCTTCTCGCTACTACGGCGTTAAGTAGAGCCAACTCCGGGGAAATTGTTTCAACGTTGAATGCTTTGCAGTTAGTTCGATACATTTTGCGAGTTGCCGAACCAACGGTCTCTGTTCCTCTCAATTTCAATCCACTTATGTAAATGTACATTTATCACATCATCTACATACATATATTCACATATATTCACATATATTCATATATATATATATATATATATGTGTGTGTGTGTGTGTGTGTGTGTGTGTGTGTGTGTGTGTGTGTGTGTGTGTGTGTGTGTGTGTGTGTGTGTGCATATACATATATATCTATATCTATATGTATGTATATATATATATATATATATATATATATATATATATATATATATAATCACGAATGTGATTAGACATTATATAAAACCAAAAAGGAAAAATCCAGATGTATATATATATATGTATATATATATGTATGTATGTATTTGTGTGTCTGTGGTTGTGCACTACCATCACTTGACAGCCGATGTTGGTATGTTTATGTCCATGTAGCCTAGCGGTTCGGCATAAGACACCGATAGAATAAGTGCTAGGATTACAAAGAATACGTCCTTCAGTCGATTTCTTCGACTAGAGGCGGTACTCCAGCATAGATACAGTCAAATGTCTGAAACAAGTAAAAGAATAAATGAATGAAAGAATAACCGCACGCACACACACACACACAAGCACGCGTGCGCGCATCTGCTAGCTTTGTAGAGGTTCGTCTTTGTGGCAGCTTGGGGATTACTTTAAGTCAGAATCAGATGTCAGACACTGGCAAAATCTATTTTGTTATTGGAAATGTTTACGTTTTATTTTTGGTTAATAAATCTCGTAATCTTTGTTAAATAATATCAAGCTTTGTGTAATCTATATTAAAATATATATATGTCGGCTTAGAGTAGTATGTGTACGAGAATCACACGTACAAGTTTAGGTTTGCTTGAACTCGGAGCGAACTCAGAAACTTATGTGCTTTTGAAAATCGTTTTAGATATTTTAATTTTGAAATTTCTTTATCAACTTCACCTTTCTTGCTTAGCACGCGCGAGTTTTGTGAGCTACATGGAAATAAATTTGTGCGTGTGTAACGAATTATTCATTCCGACTCATGTGTAAGTTCTGGATTTCCTTGAGCTAGATGCGAACTTGGATACCATAATTTTTACTAGTAGCATCTAGCAGTCTTACCGTCGAAGCTACTGCTCCAAAGAGACCAAACATTTGCGTGAGCGCATATTCGGACACACACACACACACCTAAATAAATCTAAGAGGAAACAGTAATGATATGAGCAACAAAAAAAGAAATAATAATAATAATAATGTAAAAGGAAAATTCCAGAAATATCATGGGCGTTGTCATGAGAGTAGAAAAACGTTGAGAGAGAACAACAGGGAGAGAGTTGGGGATTGGGGAGGGCAATCAGACAGACAGAAAGACAGACTGATTTGCAGAAATAAAGAGACAGTGCAAAACAGTCAGTGAGAAATACAGTGGCAGAGGAAGTCCAAGGGAGTTTATTGTACATAATGACGTCTATTTTCTTTTTTAATGTGTCATGTCTGAAACTGCAGAGAGCAATATGTATTACTGAGACGGCTTGCCATAGATCAATTAAGGAAATGACGTTGAAACACAAGCGTACATATACACTTACTCGCAATAGACACGTAAAGAATGATAGGTATACATACAAACTTTCAAAACACATTCACACACGCACATACAAAGTTCACGCGAAGACACGCAGTGGATAACAAACATACAAATCCGAAAAGAGCACTTCAAGTTACAAACACACACACATTCCTCAATATATATGTTCACGCGCAGAGAACATATGTATGTTACATATAAATACAATAACATATAAACACAGAGAAAATAATATTCAAGACCACACAAAATCACGTTTGCACATAGATAAAGACACACCCCAAAATAAACGGACATGTTTACGCTTGTTACATAGGTATACGTATACACAAGGGAAATAATCAAGACTCAATAAGAGAAAAACTAATATATATCATACTTGGTTAAAATTTTATGTTTCTTGATGTTATATTATACAGTTTTTATTACTACTGTAAAATGACATTATGGTCACGCTGTAGTCACAGAAACCAACGCAAAATATAAATATGTAAGTATGTATGTATGCATGTATGTATGTATGAATGTATGTATGTATGTATGAGTGTGTATGTATTTATGTGTGTGTGTATGTATATATATATATGTGTGTGTGTGCGTGTATATCTGTTGTATATGCATAGGCGTGTATGCTGAGCGTATTTGTACGTCTTTCTATATATCTATGAACAATCATAGATATATGAATGTGTGTAACTGCTGAAACTACAAGTGCTGCCATAGCGAAGTTTCTGGAAGGAAAGCAGGTATATATATATATATATGTGTGTACTATCATCATCTACAATAAACATTGTTGTATATGAATATATAAATACATATATACATTCATACATACATCCATATATACATACATACATATATGAAATATTCATCTATATTTCGTTATCATGTAGTTCAGTGATAGAACATACACAAATCTTCGGAGGGAAAATAATACATGACGTTTATCATCTGTATCATATATATATACATATATACCGAAACTATGTATATACATATTTAGCGAAACTGTATAGCGAGACCATGTCGTTCCAGCAATGTTTATAAAAACACTCGACGAAGGAACTTCTAAATTATCTGTATATATATGTGTGTGTGTGTGTGTGTGTGTGTGTGTGTGTGTGTACGTGAATGTAATTATGCACGTCCACAAATTAGCACGCATGTCGCTTCAATTTTAAGAGGACATTCGTCATGACCCTAGCTGTATTTTCGTCAACTTTTTTTACTCAAAGACATCAGTGAATAGCAGTAAATATAAATTTTCAACCAAAACTTTTAACAATTTTCAGGTCGGAGAAATCCACCATTGTTTACAACAAGAGTTAAGTCCCCTTCTAGCGACGAGTAAGTTTTTCTTCAGACTTTTGTTGTTGTTTTTTTCCATCGAGGAAAAAAGTGTTTTGTTGATATGTGGGCAACACACACACACATATGAACATGTATGCGTACGAAAAATATGTATGCAATTGGTGTTTGTACGTAAGTGTGTGTATGTGTTTCTGTGTTTGTTTTGCCCATATATATATATATATATATACACATATACTTAAGACTTAGTCATGATCTGAACATAGCCGCTTCTGACACAGAGAATCGGGAGCCCTTTTGGGCATTCTATTTTCCTTGCTGGAAGGGTTCCCAACACATGGGCAAAGAGGGGTTAGATGATGGGGGGGGGGTGTTTTCAAAGGGCTGGCATGTGTAACCTGATCACCTCTGCCGATCAAACTCCCAACCCATGCACTCCCGTCGCGACACTGATTCTGCCCAAATTTGACGTCGATGTTACTTAGTTTGGTTTGAAATAAAGAACTTATTTAGCTTAATA
>NC_142928.1:176522360-176532360 GCF_046866305.1 Octopus bimaculoides | reverse complement strand
ATGTAATATACCTTATTGTATTTGTTGACGCCTATTTACATTTCACAGTCTGTTAGGCCAGAATTCTGCTTTCATCGCGCTTGACTCAATAAAACATGGCGTACCAATCAACTATTGGTATTCATTTAACCAATTTTATACGCTCTCACTCACAAACAAGTACTTTTTCCTTTCCTGTTTTTTTAATTTTTTTTTTTTTAGTGCGTGGGTGGTTGCCTATATAAGACATCATTATGTCCGCAGAAACGTGAAGCAAATGAAACATTGCAAATATGCAAATTAATAAACAAAATGTGGGGATTTAATAACTATTTATTTCCCTTAATTTACATCATTAAGTGATTTATCAGCCGCCGATTTGCATTTTAATTCCTGATTAACTCGAAAGAGTAATCATGTATTCAGAAAAATCCTTGTTAATAAAAATATATCTAACAATAAAATATTGCTGTCAATCATTACAACGCCATTAATTACAGAAGATATTAGATGCTCATTGCAGTGACATTTGAACTAACTGTTGCGCACATGCTGCATATCATGCATGACATTCCCATTTAATGTACATTTTGAAATTTTCAAGTTATATTGTATTTTTTGCTACTTCCAAATTATTTCGATTTTTTTTTGTTACTTTTATTTCATTCCATATGTTTAATTATCATATTTTTAAAGAATTTAATATATTTAAAAAAAAATTATTGTTATCGTATTTGAAATCAATATCAAGTAGAAAACATTAGAAATCATTAGCATCATCATCATGACCATCAACAGCAGCAGTGGTGGTGGTGGTGGTGGTGAGGTGATTGTGGTAGTAGTAGTAGTAGTAATAGTAGTAGTAGAAGCAGCAGCAGCAGTAGTAGTAGTAGTAGTAATAGTAGTAGTAGAAGCTGCAGCAGCAGCAGCAGCAGTAGTAGTAGTAATAGTAGTTGAAGCAGCAGCAGCAGCAGCAGTAGTAGTAGTAGTAGTTCGCGGGGTGGGGGAAGATAAGTCGATTCCATTGACCCCGGTACTCAACTGGTATTTCTTTTGTCTACCCCGAAATGGATGAAAGGTAAAGTCTACCACAACTGAATCTGAACTCAGAACGTAAAGAAGAACGTAATGATGTGTGTGTGTGTATGTGCGTGTGTGTGTATGTGTGTGTGTGTGTATGTGCGTGTGTGTGTATGTGTGTGTGTGTGTAACAGTCAATGAAGACGATCTCAAAATGTCAACTGAGCCTACTAGTGATAGTAGCTAAATCGCTTCCTGTAACGACACCCTGTGACAATCGCCTTTACGTACATGTGCCAACGAGTGAGTGGTATATTTGGTAGTACTCCTGCAAGAAATCGCAGCTGAATACATCCACCACTCTTCAAAGAAAAACAATACCCCACCGCCTTATAAATTAACACGTTAGATAATATATTCCTGAATGTCCTACGCATAGGAAAACAGACGGAGTATTCACGGCTGGAATGCTTTTGATCATAGCTCTGTTCGACCAAGGCTGACCTGGGGCTAAACAACAATGACAAAAGCTACAATCTGACCTGCACGATATTCGGTGATGCAAGCATACAAATCTGTTATGTCCGCTTATATAATTCTCTTTATTTAATAGTTTCTATTATGTTCTGTCTGAAACTTCATGCTCAGAGCATATTGTCTTTGTCATTCTTTGGTATGGCTTCAGCTCAGAATGTTAACGAAAGTAAACATAAACTGCAAGGTATATTTTCTGAATACTAACTTCGCCACCCCACCTACTATCCCTTACTCTTTCAGACACTAATTTATTCTTTTGGTGTATTATTTGTTTCAATCGGTGGAATGTCGCCTGCCTAGAGGAGCTTCGTGGAAAAAAATTATCCAAGAGCCTGTTTTAAGTCTGGCCAGAGGGAGGTATAAACAAACCAACAGTAGTTTTCAAGTGATGAGGCGGTCACAAAACTGCACACACACACACAGTTTTCCTTAATAAAATTTACTCATATGATTTTAATAAGCCAGAGGTTATAATAGAATATTATGACGTTTTCCTCAAGTGTAGTGCAGCGAGACTAAATACAAAATTACGTAGTTGTGAAACAAACTTTCTAACCACATAGATAAGCCTGCACTTATATATTAACAAACTGAAAGAAGACGCAGTTGACGAATAAATATGTGATAGGTGCTTTGGTGGATAAGTTATGAAAGTAACAAGGCGTTGAGCTGAACTCAGAGCAAAGAACCACGAAACGTCTGTTGAACAGCGCTTGCAATAATTGTACGTTCGTACAAAACTGTACGTTTTGGCCAAAATTGTGATGTGCTGTACGTTCAGGCGCATTTGCTGTACGTTTTAGTGATCTTGCCATTGGTTTTTAAGATTCATGTTTTGACGCATTGAATGATTGATTTTTCACATATGCGTGTTTGTGAGCTTAATAAAAATAAAAGTACGTCCAGTCTGCTTTCGCAAATGCGTCTGCATGCACGCACGCGTTGACTAATGAGGGCAAGGGCTTCTGTAATTTTGGGCGAACGTATATACGTCCTGTTTACCACGTCATAGCTGTCATAACACAAGAAGTTTTCTTACAGACTGAAAGTACGTGATTTTTTTTTTTTAAGTTTGATAAATTAGACTCAATTTTACAGTGCTTATTTATACAATCCCGCCGTATCAGTTTGAACACAAATATAAATTTCTTAACCCGGATTTTAAACGGTATGTAATGTGTTTAATAATTTGATTAATTCAAATAAATCTTACTGTGTTGAACCAATGACGAAATAATTATGGAGTCGCTGAACATTGTGGAAATTGCAATCACATCTGATTCACATCATCCCTAGACCATGAAATAATCAAATAACGCATTAGATAATATTTTGTTAGTTGTACCTTAAAACTGACAGGAGACGACTGGAAACCCTTTGGTTTTAGGTTTTCATGATCAAGGTTAAAATTAATAATAACAAAGACCTGAGTAGTAAGGAAAACAAATGCCGAAACAAACATCAAGAGAAAGCCAAGTCAAAGTCCCTTGGCAGTCTACAGAGATGAAATTGGAGTTCCTAAAAGTGAATAGATTACAATATTCAAAAATAAAAAAAGCCTTTATTTCCGATATTCGAAACTGGAACACCTATTTTGAATAGAGTTTTCGTTTATTAGAAATATACTCAGAACTTTACCGTGTACAAATTTCATTATAAACTCTAGGCGGGCTAAGGACAGATGCACGATGCAACACAACACCCACTCAATAATAAATTTATTTAAATGTGTGTATATGCGAGTTGGTGTGTGTACCATTGTTGATTTCCATTAATAATTGCATAAGTGATATTATTACTTGAGACCTGAAGTAATGTGAGTGATGAAGTGGAATTATCTATTGTTTCTGCAGAAGGACACACATTTTTAGTTTCTTTCCTTTCATTCATTATCTCTCCATTTGATCAATTCTAACAAACAAATATATCTCATGTTATGTTTCCTCTTTAGCTTTTGTTTTCTTTGTAATTTTCTAATGTGGCTTTTCATATTTCTCTTTTATTTTTCTCGTACCTTTTCATGTTTTGCTTCTGTATTTGTATTATATTTCTCTACTTAAACTTTATGATGAGGAAATATTGCCAGATCTTTATCTTTAATGTCAGTGAATTTCAATGGCTTACAACAATATTCTTTTCAAATCTCATAATCAAATCTGTTACAAGGTGTGAGTATCAAACCAATGTTGTAGCGACTAACTTTAAACAGGTTAACTTATTACTGATACTTTACTGGACACGCCGATCATAATAGTGATACCATACTTTTTCTTGCAAAAACTAAAGACTAGATTTCTCTCTTTTATATGAAGTCAATGATCCATGCAATGCCAAACAAGCTGGCGCCAGATTGTAATCTGAACCTGAAAAGATTGTCTTATATAAAAGTACAACAGACAAGCAGAAACGAGAAGACTGTGGTCGCAATTGAAATTGTAAAGAGCATTTATCTCTAAATGTGTAATTGTACAAAAATGGAGGAATTGATAGATAGAAAAATATGCGATAAATAGATAGATAGATAGATAGATAGAAAAAATGGCGGCGAGCTGGATGAAACGTTAGCACTCCGGGCGAAATGCTTAGTGGTATTTCGTCTGCCGCTACGTTCTGAGTTCAAATTCCGCCGAGGTCGACTTTGTCTTTCATTCTTTCGGAGTCAATTAGATAATAACAGTTACGCACTGAGGTTGATATAATCGACTTTATCCGTTTGTCTGTCCTTGTTTGTCCCCTCTGTGTGTAGCCCCTTGTGGGCAGTAAAGAAATAAGAAAAAATGTTTTAAACTGACTATGTTACGAAGTCTGTTATTTTGCCATTCGCCGTAAATATAATAGTGCAGTTTCTAATTTAGGCAGAAGGCAGCAAATGTGGATTGGGTGTTTTTCATTAAATCGGCCTAAATATTTAACTGGTACATATTTGATCGACTTTACTTGATCAGTTCTGCTAATCGACCAACCCTAACCACGGCAACAACAAAAACAACAATAATACTTTCTACTATAGACACAAAGCATGAAATGAGGGAAGAGGATGAGTCGATAACAGCGATTCCAGTGTTTCACTAGTACCTATTTCATTGTCCCCAAAGGATGAAATGCAAAGTCGATCTCTGCGGAATTTAAACTCAGAAGGTAAAGACGGATGAACTGTCACTAACCATTTTATCCGATATGTTAACGATTCGGCCAGCTCGCCCCTTAGTAAGTGTAATAATCCTTTCTTCTATAGGAACAATGCCTAAAAGTTTGGAGAAGGGTATATCGATTATATTGATCCAGCGCCCAACCGGCACTTTTTTTTATCGACTGCGAAAATATGAAAGGCAAAGTCTACCACGGCGGAATTCTATCTCAACGTAAAATTGAACGAAATTCCTCTAAGCATTTGCCAGGCATGCTTACGATTCTGCCAACTCTCTGCTTTAATAATAATTAAAATAATGGCTTCAAATGTTGGCACAAGACCATCAATTTTAGAGAAGGGGACTACATTGACTCCATTGCTCTACTAGCATTTATTTTATTGACCCGGAAAGGATGAAAAGCAAAGTCGACCTCATTGGAATTTGAACTCAGAACATGAAGATGGGCGAAATGCCGCTAAACAACCTAGTTTGTGTGGAGTGCCCCACAACATCTCCAGTAGTAGTTTAGGAATCAGTACATTTAGAAGAAATATATTTAAAATGTTGTATGTATGTTGCCATATTTGAATAGTTTCTATGTGTGTGGTAACGTTATTCGGTAATGTAATGCAGTCATTGCGCGAGATGTTTGCATTTTGCTGTATCTGATCTCTTCTTTTCTTTTTGTTGCTTTTTCTTGTGTTTGTGGTTGTGTGGATAATGACATGTTTGTTCATATTAGAGTTCTGACTTCTAATGTTAGTGTTTATTTGGCTGTGTCTGAATTTGGCGCCTGCGCTTTCGCTTATGATGATTGTGTTTGTGATAGCATCTGTGGTAATGATGGGGAAAACTGTGCTGATAATACACAAGTACAATGTCTACTGTTGGAAGACGTGCTGGTTCATCGTTTCTTAAAGCCACCTACTCCATTTCTTCACATCTTCCAGCTTTTTTGGTTGGCATGTATATGTTTCTTTTACTTTCTTTTTTCATTGTTGCTTATAGGTTCTGTTATGTCTCAAGCTACTGCTATCTAGCACCTTCGGATGATCTCTACTCAAATGCTACACGACGGCTACTCAACTGCTAGTCAACAGCTACTGAACTCCTCTACCACGGTTAGACTACCTCTATTGATATGTCTTGGGCGATCCTACTTCTTCGCTTGGGGGCGTCGACACAATAGGTTCCTCACTGTCACCCACGCCACACAACATGCTTGTGAGGCGTATGTCGGAGAGTGGCTTGTATTGTGGAAGTTTTGCTATTGTTTTGTCGCTGATATAGTTGTGGTTATTGTGGGAGTTATATGTTGATGTTGTTGCTACTCTTTTTTATACAGAGTATTTCCTATTTTGTTTGTTGCTGTTGATTCCAACTCGTGTTGCTGTAAGTGTATTTTCCAGTCTTGTAGCTCCTGCACCTGGTGCATCTGGTGCAGCCGTTGTTGCTGTTGTAAATATTGCTACTTTTTTCGCGGTTCTGGTTTTACAGTTGTTGTCATTGATGTTGTTGTTCCTTTTGTTTGCTGCTGATCTAGTTGCGATTGTCTTGATGTTGTCAACAGAAGTGATGGTATACGTCTCTGCATTTGGTTGTATAGAGAAAGCTCTGAGATGATTTGCTTTACCACACAAAATCATCGACCATCTGCACGCAATGGTGACGTAAAGCTTTCTGCCGTTGTGTACACTGATTAGATCTGGGATGGATTCCATGCTTTGGCAATTCGTTTGGATTAATAACTCACATTCCATTACCCTGAGTACTCATGTTTCTGTACTCTCTGGATCGGCAGGATATTAGTTCTCTTCTCTAAGTTGAACATCTGCTGATTGAAGAAGATTGCCGCCATATATGGAAGCGCTCCGACAATTTTTATTTTTACAACCCTACGCCCAAGAGTGATGGGTATGAGTACCAGTCTGTCACTCCTTAAATTTACTGTGGAGCTCTTCTTGGCTTCATCATTTTAAGGGAATCTCGCTGTTGCTGAGCCTTCCATCAAAACGAGGAATACTTACACTACCACCACAGCAAACTTTGTGTTGAAAAAGATGATGAGGATGATGATGACGATGATGATGATGATGATGTTTAGCTCTTGATGGACTCGGATCGAGCAATCAGAAAATGAAAAACGGTCCAACCGTAAACAAGTACTTTGTCACGAGGTGAAAGTGATGCCGTGGAAAAAGATGGTGATCCCAACAATAGCGATAACGGTTTTGAACATTTGAACTAATCTGGATGATGATAAGTTCTTTAAGAATCTGCCATTAAATTTCAAACCCGCTGCCACCAATGGAAAATTATAGTATCTCTTTCGGATCGATCTTTTAACCTTGTTAGAAATGTTAAAAGGTAACATAATAGGAACGATTGAACATGTCACAAGCAAAAGAAGTAATTAAGCTATTTCTTTCGTTAGAATAACATCAGAGGTCATGTCAGATTTAATGGGCAAAGTTAGTGTTTTTCTTTCTTATTTTCTCTTCCTGTTTTATTTTGCACATATCATCATCATCATCATCATCATCATTATTATTATTATTATTATTATTATCATTGACAGTAGCAGAATTAGGAGTAACTAAAGGAATAAGATGTTTTTATTTTTACTTTTGTTATCAGCCTTAACTTCTTCCTGCCGTGTTCCTTGCAAAGAATTATAAGGTAACTATCATGTTCTCAGAGTAATCTGAATCATTGACCTCAGTCCTTATAAATCATACGATACGGCTTGAAGGAGGAAGGGAGCGAGAAACACAAAAGCGAACGAAGAATTGCAGAACAACGTCTCTGAAACACAACGCCAAAAAAGAAAAAAAAGACAGCAATATGTTACTTGATTGCTGTTCTTAAAAGAAAAAAACTGATGCTACGCGACTAATAATATATAACTGGCATGTATGTATAAAGTAGATAGGAATCTCTAACAAGTCAAAACTGTCTACATAAACAACGTTTAGTGTCACACTACAACGAAACCATGCATTTCTGGAATAACGAAGAAGAAATAGTTCGGGTTTAGTTGATCTTTCGGTCAACAATATTTTAAAGCCATTGCTGATATATTAGAAAATAGTTAGCCTTGTCATAAGAGAATAATAGACAATGTTTAGTGCGAGGAATTTTCTTTGGTCGAACGTGTCCACTGGGCGGTGGACTCCTTGTAATTGATGTATTTACTGTGCGTTAGGATGATGCTCCCACGAGCTATTACACAAAAATGTATAGTCTCTGTACAATGGCAAGGCAGGTCGAGAGTACTGATGAATATATATCGGTTGATCTGGTGCTTATTTTTTGACATCTTCACAAATTGAAATAAATGTACAAGGTTTTCTGCCCCAAAGCCCAGGTAAACAGGAAGTATGATATGATGAATAGTATCTAAACATTTTAACTCTTCAACTATTCCTTGTATTATTATTATTATTATTATTATTATTATTATTATTATTATTATTATTATTATTATTACTACTACTACTATTATTATTATTATTATTATTATTATTATTATTATTATTATCATTATTATTATTATTATTATTATCATTATTATTGTTATTATTATTATTATTATTATTATTATTATTATTATTATTATTATTATTATTATTATTATTATTATTATTATTGTTCAGTAGTTTTATTTTTATAACGTGCTTTCACTTCACTACCGAGCGCAGCTCTGTGTGCCTTGGGTATGTGCTGTGGTTTGCTGTGATGCTCTTATGGTTACTGTATTGAAAGTGTTTTGCGTAGGATGTGTGCAGTGCCCAGTAGTGCAATTTTCTGTATGTTATATATATTTGTAAGTCCTGGTGTTTTTGTTATGTATTTGTCTGAATATTTTTTTATTATACCTAAGGCACCAACTATGATTATTATTATTATTATTATTATCATTATCATCATCATCATCATCATCATCATCATCATCATCATCATCATCATCATCATTATTATTATTATTATTATTATTATTATTATTATTATCATTATTAAGGTGGTGAGCTGCTAGAATTGTTAGCATACCGGGTGAAATGCTTCGTCTGTCGCTACGTTCTGACTTCAAATTCCGCCGAGGTCGACTTTACCCTTCATCCTTCCGGGATCGATAAATTAAAAATCAGTGAAACACCGGAGCTGATGTAACTGACTAGTCCCCTCCTACCAAATTTCAGGCCTTGTGCCTATAGTAGATAGGATTATTATTATTATTATTATTATTATTATTAGTAGTAGTAGTAGTAGTAGTAGTAGTAGTAGTAGTAGTAGTAGTAGTAGTATTTGGCTTTTGGTTTAATGTATACAAGCTGCATCCAAGTCTCAACTAGAGACGTCACGTGATATCAAGATATTACATATTAAGATCATACTATGGGAGATGCAATAGAATCGAAAATACTGATGTTTGTGTGTAAAACAGAAACTCATTGGGAAAATTTAAAACCCCTGAATGATTAACATTGAAATTACATCGAAAGTAATTTACCTAAGATAGTAAGGTACCCATTAGTTCTTTTGCAATTGGTTTATACATTTGTTTGCTCTTTTGCATACTATTTCAAGTGCCCCTCTTGGTAATGTTGCTGTTTTGAGACGCCACATTTTTCTGATTTCATTCATCAAGTCGGTATATTCACTCAATTCTCAAATCTTTTCAGAGATGTTGTTATCGGCTGCAGCTGAAACATAAATGAAAAGACATTTCTTAAACATCATTGTTCGCAATGATGTCTATTCAGTTAAGTTGCGCTTATTAAAATCTATGAAGTTTTTTGTTATGTAGGTTGATTATGTTTTTCTTTTGAGAGATCCGAGTATTGTTTCCAACTCCGTCCGCATGCTAAATTCTTTTAACCAGGGAAATTTAAACTCATAATGGTGTAATGTCACTTAGTCTTTTTTAAGTTTTTGCTATATCTGGACTACTTTTTTGTTGTTATGCCTCCGCTAACTTTTTCAGACGGTGTGCTAGTTGTTTTGAACAATTTTCTTTGCTGTCCATGTTTCCCCAGCAAGAATTATTCCATTTCTGTTACTGTTTGTTCTGCATTGATTTGCTCCGATTCTACTTAGTTCTTCATAAAATCCTTCGGGGCTGCAATTCAAAGACTCATGTTCGCCTTTTATAACGACTGATTCTTTGTGATTTAGCGACGAACTTTTGTTTCAAGTATTCTTTGATTTCGGCGACATCATTTGTAGCGTTTGACACCCAACTTATATTTAGCGTTATCATTTCTTTGTAATTTGAGTGTCAGAAAAAATATCATGTGATATATGTTCCGTGTTTTGACTTTCTAAGTTCAACT
>NC_142928.1:176487360-176517360 GCF_046866305.1 Octopus bimaculoides | reverse complement strand
GACCTGGCGCGTGGCTCTCTTAAGGTAGGATGACATCAGCTGCTTTAGAATACACTCGCTAATTAGTAATAGAAAATGCTATTTTTTACATTGACTGATCAAAAATTTGGAACATTGGTTCAACAGAAATGGGAAACACAAATACAACTTCAAAAGATGGTAACTAATAAGTAGTACAATCTGAATAGATATATACATACACACACACACTCATATTCACCATTTCCTAACATTAGTATGTCAAGGACAAGTTACTCTGTATGTAACTTCTTAATGTGTGGAAGTAGGACTACCTTAACTCGTAGGTCTAGATTAAGTCCACAATTTAACTCGTGGAGAGGAATATTAAAAGAAATTAATTGGCGAGGCATCGTAATTGTTAGACGTATATCAAACAACACACCAGAATTTCAAATCGACAACGCTACTTATAGACTAAGAATAAATATAAAAAGAACAGACTATTTTCCATATCGATCGGATTCTGACAGTTGTCATGTTGAATGCAAAACTATATTATGTTTTCAAAACTATGATAGATACCACAGACATATAAATACACATAACACAGACATGCCTACAAAAACACGCAATTCTCAACCAAGTTTTAGTCATATGAATCATAGAGTGCATCAGTTGTAGTTTGGCTTAACGTATTCACTGATGCTTTCATTGTTGCCTCTATAGCTTTGACCTAATCAGTTCAATTGTTTCTTATTTACGACCAGAACAGGAGTCATAATTTAAGTTCATGACCCCCACACTGTATCTAAACCACAATAATCTTCTTCTAGCTTGATAAATACCTTTATCCATCGGTGTGTCACGTGTTCTATCAAACAGAACACCTGTTGTAATATCATACTGACAGTCATGATTTATTTTCTTTTTATTGGAAAAGACATTCGATTTGGCTGTGTTCACATAGTCCTTGAAATATACTGTTTAATTATCGTATACATATACATGCACAAACAGATAGTTATACATATACATATCTACATACACATGCAAATAAACGTATATATATATATATATATATATATATATATATATATATATATATATATATATATATATATATATATATATATATATATATATATATATATATATATATATGTATATATATATATATATATATGTATATATATATATATATATATATATATATATACACATATATATACATGCATATATATATATATATATATATATATATATATATATATATATATATATATATATATACATATATACGCACATACATATACATACATATATACATTGTCTAAACAGGGTGTAAATCTCATCTATCGAATTTTATTTTATTGCAGATTTTATTAATAGTAAAGACCAAATAGGATATTGTGTGTCAACATCCACACGTGTAACTATAAATATATCGTGGGTGTAAATAGATATCCACATACGTTTCTGTAGGAATATATATATATATATATATATAAAATTATAATTAAGGGTATCTAAGAGATACAACCATGCAAGATATAGCAGTCAAAACTTGACTCTAAAACCACATTAAATGTTCTTACAGCACCAGGAAAGAAGACAATTTATTTGCTAGTTTATTTGGTATCTTTGTCTATTCTCCAGGTGCTGTATGATCATTTAATGTGGTTTTAGAGTCAAGTTTTGGCTGCTATATCTAACATTGTGGTATCTCTTAGATACCCTTTATCATAATTTTAATAATAATTATTACCTTTGAGGTTTTTATTCCCATGCTGGCCACATGATAAATCGGTATTTTAAATAACGATCTTATCCATATTTATATAAATTTATATAAAAAGAATATATATATATGACTTTGTAAGTACATTATACTTCTGAATATGTGTACTTCATCTATAGACATGGCGTGAATACGCACGCACATACACTTCACACACTCGCGCGCTCACGCACACACTCACTCACACACACATATATGTACACACATGCACGCAGTTGAAAGCATAACAGATTATTTCCTTGTATCTAAATGATGTTACGTGGGGTTAAAGTTACTCTACCTCAATCATCGGCGACTTTCACATAACAGAAATGGAGCAATAGCCAGTGTATGTAAATATGTTAAGCACCCTTTCATTGGACATGTGTATGGTCAGGTGATTGTCAAATGATTTAAGGAGCAGTCATTGATGTCCGTTCTTTTGACAGATATCAGCGATATGGTTCTGCGTTAAACATTTATTATATTAGGTTGATAGCAGCATGTGTGTCTCCTAAATATTTAATGGTATAGTTGCTCATGCAAACGGTAGCGTCGTTAGAGACAAAATTCGTCACATGGCTTGCTGTATTGTTCGTGACGTTTATTATTTTCGTCACATGTTCTGGTGGGTCTGCATTGAGGTTCATGAACAGGAAGATCTTTTTATGGTAGTAGTTTGAGAGAGATTCGTATTGTTGTTCAGGTTTGTGATGGAATTGAAGGGTGATATAGAGTTTCTCTGTGAGTCAGGTATTTAGATAAGTTTCATTCTACTGACTCTCAGCCTATGATAGCACATGTGAAGATTGTAACTGCTTCTTCATGTTTTAACTGCCTCAATACGGAAATAAGTTATCTTGGAGGTTCAAGCAACCTTTGAATGTAGCTTTTGTTGTCCCCAGTTTCCAGCTGTCGTACAGTTATCCAAATAAACAATGTTTGCATTACGATGATCAGAGTCATCCTGAATGAACAGAAACCTTAGTCAAAGCTTTAGAACTTGCGCAGAATTATAAGTATTACAGAGTAGATCTACTTTTGTTCCCTCTACGAATGATGACTTCAGCTTCAAGCAGAATTATAACGTCTTCGTACATTTCAGGAAGTTGTTTCACTGCCATAATGGTCTATGCGGGGCAACAGGGAAACACTTAAGCTGGAGCAGAACATGACCGAGGCTATCCACCAGTGCAGTAGCTACAAATGGTTGATGGTTTCAAAACATGAGTCCGCCGGGGATGCTTCATATTCCCCACTCTTTTCAACATTTTCCTCAAGTGGTGCATGAGCAATGATTTTGAAGCAGACTCGTCACTGGAGGAAACAACATGAAAAACGTAAGATATGCAGACGATATTGATAGACTGGTATTAAAAAAGAGCTGGCCGACTTAGTAAACCACCTTGATATACGATTGCCAAGTAAAAAATGGAAATTATTATAAAACAAAATGTGAAATAACATATGACATATGCTAATGTAGTCATCATAAGGGGCAACTTTTTACAATGAAACGCTACAAATGTTGTTTCAATTCTAATAACTAGGGCCAATTATTAATTATGAGAAATTGAATGAATCTTGCAAGAAGCCTACAGACAATGATTGCACAAACTTGATCTTAAATGGATATGTAGTTGATGTTTTGATTACGAAAGGTATAGAATTGCTGGTTGAAGATTAATTGGAAAGGATTTACAGTAAATCTGATGTATGATAGAGAAGGATTAATTTCTGTAGGAGTACAATGCATAATCACAAGATCTTCGAATTTTAGCTAGTAATATAATATAAACGGTTCCAGTTGATGAAAATCCAATTTATGCTCTTAGGATTTGACCTGTGCGAATTTAGATTACACTGATGAAAGCAGATCAGTTGTTGCAGGAAATTCTCCGTAGAGTAGCAGGAAATTTTAATTTGGTTATACGAGAGTGTAATATGAGAACAGAGTGATGTTCAGGAATAAAATATTGCAGAACCGACATTTCACTAATTTACTACTGTCATCGAAATTACATTCAATAGCAATTGTATCAAATTCACATTATGCTTTGATGGATAATGGGCGAAGCAACATTAGAATCGAAGACAACGCAAGAAATTCAAGCAGCATTAGAACAAACACGACAAAACTAAAATTTTGGCCCTTCATTGCTGGAAACCTTGAGCTTTAATTTACCTATGTTAGTCAAATATATCTTTACCTAGTTATGGTTAAAGATCCACTTAGAATCACTAATTCACAAGTAAGCTGTCAATTAGATTAGATTACATCATCGTATTCTTGTACGCAAACTAAAGATTTCTGTGTGGTTTTGACGCACCTGTGTACAAGAGGGAAGCAGAAATCTAATAATCATCCAAATTACACATCTGCAACATTTTAAAATATTCAATAAATAAATTGCTTGAATATCCCACTTAAGCCTATTAGTGAAATATATATCCAAGTGATAGTAGATATTAATTATCGACTATTAATAGGAATTATGAGTATGGTGTGAAAGGATATAATGAAAGATTATGTCATCATTCATTTGGACACCAGCTTTGTGATCCGTGTGACAATTCTTGGTTAATGTATTCTAACATAGTATAATTGCATACATTTCACTTACATATTTTCAATTCAGTAATTATGAATTATCATCGGGAAGACTGTCTAACGTTGAAATGGACGACGTTGAGGATTTGTCCATCCTCCAGACATTATAGAAAATATCCTCTTAAGTCTGGTTTCGGTATATCGACTTGGACAGGATAGAAAATCTAAATAATGTATTATCACACTTAGTACAAGGTCCAGTTATAAAATGTGTTGCGACAAAATTGCTCTTATCGAGTTGAAGTACCACGATGAGCAAAATGATCTTCAATGTCTGACGATCCCATAGGTATGAAGTTCTTGAAAGAATATAGTTCATTGCTGTAAGCAGAGAGAGAGAATGCTAAGTATGACTAATGTTCAGCAAGCTTGTACGGAAGAAGATGTATACACACATGCACACACACACACATGCACACACACACACACACACACACACACACACACACACACACACACATATGTATATAAGAATTTCTATGCAGGTATTTTACAGAGTCGCAAAATTCCCGATGCATATCGACACCTGTTGATACTTTGTATCATTTGGGTGGAGATGGGCTGTGTTGGTTGATAACTTATATATCTTCTTTGGCCCGGTTCAATTACGTATTGATAGTTGCTGTGCGAAGAAGATAAAGTAACACCATTTAAACATAAGATACGGAAATGTCACCGTTAACCCACATAAGAACGGAGTCGATTTTTACAATGTATAACAAAGAAAGCGTGATTTCGTGATACTATTCCCATATATGATCTAGATATATTACCACAATTGGATTAACAATGAGGATTTCGTTTTCAGATTAAAAATTAAGTAACAACACCATGTTTATCATTTTATTGAGTCGAGTTTCACTTATTTCACCATTACATTTATGTTTACATATTTAAATCAACCGGAAAATGCGAACGGGATTCAGTACTCATCTTGAAATATTTCACTTATTAACTTAGTTTTAAAAGCTAGAGGCGAAACAAATTTAGTTCCTACTCTTCCCGTTTACTCTCATCTAATGTTCTTCCTCCACAAGTGAACCAACAAACGATGTAATTGCTTAATGTAATTATTTATCCTGCTAGAAATAGAAGACAAATCACCCTCAAACCCATTCTTCCATTTTCAAAAAGATTGGGCAATGCAGTCGTTAAAATGAACATATTGTGTACATTAATCACGGGAAAGATGAATGATATTGACTTGAAAGCATTTGAACATAGATCAACTTGGTTTGGGCTACCTATGGGTTAAAATGCAACGACAAACGTTACATCAATGAAATGAGGAGTCTTCCGTACCGGTGTATAAAGAACAAGCAGAAAGAAGAGGATTTCTATGGTTTTCCAATAAGGAAAGGGTTGTGAAGGCAATCGTTTTCTATCTGTCTGTGTCTCTGTCTCCCTCTCTTCGTATCCATATATTCATCTCTGTTTCTGTTTTCACTCTGACACTATGTCTTTGGTACTCACTTCTCTTTTCTGGTCCCCTTTTACTTTCCCTATAATTGCGAGACATCTCTTCTCTTTTTCTCGCTGTTCTTCTATCTCATATTTCTTTCCTAATACACTCATCCGCCAACAAATTCACTTGAACTTAAGCACTTTTGTATATATCTGTACTTTTTTTCTGTTTAATTCTCCGTTTCTTACTTCTCTTCCCTATTGAGTTTTACATAATTCTATCTATTTCTTCATTTCGCAGTTAGCTTCGGGATATGCTACGCAGGAATATGTGAGAAAGATGCAATAAATATTATTTCATAATAGCTGACATACACTAGCTGACATGACCAACAACACCTACAGAAAAATAAACTGAATTTTAAAGTGCAGTGACATATAAACCAGTTTTATATTTGTCTTCTCTCTGATCTGAAGAAATATCTTCAGGTCATCTTCGAACCACTCCTCCCTATATCGGGAGTATCCGGCCCCTCCACGATTACGCATCCCAGAAGCCACCAAATGTCTAGTCCTGGTGGGATTCCTGGAATGCGGACACGGACTGTACGTTTCTCCATGAGGGAGGGGTACATGATGACTTGACAGGTTTTGCAGGGAGTCATTGAAATAGTGCCGTCTTCTTTGCCACTCGCTATGTATTCGATGTCATTTCTCATGCACCTCAGCGCCACCTCATTATCTACTTGGGCTATCAAAGCTGCTCGTTATTTTGGTGTCTGCTGAGGTGCATCTGCAAAGCATCTCCATTGCTTCAATTACCTCTGATGGGATTGTCAGGTTGGCCCACGTCTTCTCTTGTTTTATTATTTCCCACGCCTCTGGTAGCATCTGCTCCCTATTTGTGAGGTCTACGGTAAAGCGTTAATCGGTCTTTGCTGCTGCTGCTGCTGCTGCTGCGAACGTATTTTTATTATTGGTATTGTTCTCCTTGTTGTTTCTGTTATTACTGCTGTTGCTGCTGCTGCTGCCGTTTTTGCTGTTGTTCTTAATCGATGTTGTTGATATTGGTATTATTGTTATTGCTATTGTCACTTTTGCTCTCGTTGCTGTTGTTGTTATTGTCGCTATCGCTACTGCCTCTGCCGTTGCTCTCTTTTTCGTGATTGTTGTTGCTATCATTACTACTACTACTGCTGCGGCTGCTGTCACTGTTGCAGCTGCTGCTGTTATCATTTCTACGGCTGTCAGTGTTTCTGCTACTATTGTTGTCACTGTTGGCTGGACTTTGTACCATGACACTCTTGCTTTTCTCCTCCTCCCCTAACCCTGTATTGTTGCCCGTAACGGAGGGAAAAGGAGGGAAGTCTTTATCCATTACCATATTGGTAGGAGGGTTTGTTTAGTTTTTTCTCAACACTCTCAAGATGCGTTCCGCCATCTTGTTGAGTTGTATTTGGTTCAATTAAATTTAACGCCCACCGAAATTGTTTGGTGAGCCGAAAATCGCCAGTCTGGGTGCTACACAACCATAAAAAATCAGTAACAAGTTCCTGGTGTTTCTATTCACAACTTGGAAAAAAATTATTATTGAAAGAGAACACCAATCCTGGTGTAAATAAGTATTATGAACTGGACTTGGAGCGTTGAAAAATACGTCCGATGTGTTTCGCAGCAACAGATATAATAATAATAATAATAATAATAATAATAATAATAATAATAATAAGATAAAGAAGAAGAAGAAGAAGAAGAAGAAGAAGAAGAAGAAGAAGAAGAAGAAGAAGAAGAAATGCCCTGATGCAGCACTGGGCACTGGCTCTTATGGATTCTTATCTTAACTGATCGGAAATGTTATCATGTACCTTGTTTTATATTGGTATAAAAGTTGGGCAACAGCAAATATTCTGCTCAATACCAAATATTTGCTTGTCACTTGCTTGACCATAACCAGCTGAGTATGTCCTTTTGTGGCTGATGATATGTGCATCTCTGATCATGAGCAGAAGGAATGGGGAGCACCACTGCCATGTGCCGAGAGGAATTCTTTGGAGTTTGAATAATTCACCTCTAGAAACATGGGTGTTTCGTTCAACACCCTTAAACAACGCTTATTCAAGAGCCATTTGAGCTGGATGGGCTGCTCGACCTGAAGTAAAGTTTAACTGAACCCCACCTGCAAGGTCACGTGATGATGATATATGGTTGTGATGCATGAGCCTGGTGTATCTTTATCAGACGAGTAGTCATGATGGGTATACTGGGCTTCGTATATTTTACCCCAGTGTTACTCTGATGTCATGCACTGCTGTCTCATCCAGTAATAATAATAATAATAATAATAATAATAATAATAATAATAATAATAATAATAATAATAATAATAATAAGGATGATGATGATGATGATAATTTGCAAATGTCTTCTGAATAAAAAGAAGAGGTGCAGACAAATGAGAAAACAGATGTTGACAAACGTAACCAAACGCAAATATTTTCAAATACAACACACATTACATACATATTAGCGATAGTACATTCAATACAACATCATATACCACCCACCCAAGAAAAGAAAAAATATTATATACCCTAGGCACACAGCACGTACTTAAATCATTGAGAGATGCACGAGTTTGTACTGATAAAGCACGCGATAATAACAAAAAAACGTTGTAATGAAAATAATGATACATTTCCCACAAGTGCAGCACATTTACACAAGCAAAGACAAATATTTAAATATTCAGAAAAAGCATCGGATGCAAGACATATTACGAGTAACATAAACTGCAGTAACATATGGATACATACGCATGCACGCGCACACACAGATAGATAGATACATACATACATACATACATACATACATACATACATACATACATACATACATACATATGTGTGTATGCAAAGGTATACATCCTTACCGATAGACACACACATATATATATATATATGAATATATGTATGTATGTATACTCACACTCATATATGATGGAAGTAGAAGCTGTCTCAATAAATATGAAGTCAGTACGTATTGTATGTGTACTATTTCGTCTGTAAAGAATGAGCTCAAGCTTATATATTTGCTTGTGTGTGTGCGCACGAGTGTGTATATGTGTAATTGTATACAGATAAATGTTTTCTCACATGTGAATGTACGCCATGAGCTTTTTGACAAATTTGCAGCTAGAATCGAACAGACTAATTTCGATTCTCTTCCGACTTATCAGAAACCATTTACCTTTCCTTTTTAAGCAACTGAACGAGAGCAACAGAAGGTTAGTATTAATTTATAAACCACGATTGTGAATTACATATAATACAATTTTGAAGGCACAGTATTAATTAATGGAGTGCCAACGTCGCGTAAGTTGTGAGTATATTTAGGAAGTCGTCTCATTATATATTTAGTGACGCTGTTAAAGTAGACAAAATAGAGAAACAAAAAGACTTTATCGGCAACTTGAATGCAGCCTAAGTTATATCATGTCAGACCACACAATCGCAACCTCTACAGATGGAAATCTTTTCTAACTTTATTCTATTTACTTTGATATACATGAGGGGCCTACTTTCTGTCGGTTCTACTAATATTCACTGATATGCAGATGACGCCATACTTCACTTCTCTTTAACTCTTTAGCTTTCATATCTCTATGACAAATGTATTGTTTATTCATTCATATTTTTTTGAATTAATCACGCATTATCTTGTGGCTTCAAGATTTCAATGGTGTGTTTGTATGTTTTTAGCATGATATTGTAAGATAAGAGTGTGAGGTTGGATTTGATTAGTTTTAGCATAAAACAGGTAGAATATTTGGGCCATATATGGGTCAATATCCGCACACTGATATCATTCACATACAAAGTAGGCTGTTTACGTGATGTTTCCACCATATCTATGGATAGGGACTTTGAGTCAACCATGAAAAGTTACATGGCAACTTAGTTTCTGCCAAGCTCTTAAAGATGCAATTATCTCTCATATGAAAGAAATATTATCATATCTCGCCTTCTCTATATTTGGATATCGAAAGCCGAAGCACACAAATGTTTGATCCTATGATCTTTTATGATCTTCCTTTACTACATAGAATCACCAAAACTGCATCTGTATTACTTTCTGAAAACCAGAAAATGTTCAGCTTTGATTTGTTACTGACTCTCTCCTGATCCCAAGAGAGATCTAAATTGTAGTAAATCTACATTATTTAGACTGTACAGTGAGGCTTCTGCTGCACACAAAGGTCATAGGCTGCATTAAAAAATGCAATATGACTGTTATCATTCTTCATATATTTTTTAACTGTCTTTCACACCTCCTATTATTCTTTCAAAGTTAAAGCGATCGAGAAAGCTAAGATAATCATATGTATCCAAAATAGTTTGGAAAACAATTAATTTAACCAACATCACTTCTCTAAAAAATTAATTTTAATCCAACTAGCTATTTGTTAAATATGATAGTTTCATTTAAATCACTTCTTAATTGCTCACAGATACGAATTTCTACAGGTTTTATTTCGAAGAGGAAATGACGCTTTCAGCTTCGAATAACAAAAACCATATCTATAAGTTTATGTTAAAATAATCATATGTATTAGGCGCATGTACTCTGAGTAACATACTATCCAAAAATCTGGATAACCTCCACTGTCCATATCCAGTAACCTAGAAAATATTTTATCTATGTAAAACTTGAATGAATGGCTCAAACTATATTTGAAGATGTAACACATTACAAAAATCCATATAATTCCTGCCATACAGCTGGAACTCTGAGAAAATTTATGAGGCATTTGCACACTTTTAGACATGCTGAAGCTTTATTCTAAAGCTAATGGTGCTAATGTGAAAATAGTGAGTCTTCTAAGGGGTCATTTTCCTATACACTGCTGTTCTATATAGATTAGCATCAAATCAAGTACACGACTGTTGTTGGCCACTGTAGAATAACAGGACTAATATATATGTAGTTTACTAGTTTACGAGAAATATCTTGATAGAAAAGAACGCATGAGAACAAAGAAATATACGAGAGCATGAACGTTTAACGTTATTTTCCCCTACAAAAGAAGGCATTAACTCTAAACGTGTTTCTCTCTCTCTCTCTCTCTCTCTCTCTCTCTTCTATTTTTTCTCTTTTCAAAAAAATGTTTCACCCAGCGTTCACTATTTTCCTCTCGTTCCGATCTAACCACACTCCATGTTTGTTTTCGTTCGGTTTCCTTGTGTGTGTTTCCACTGTCATTTTTTGTTACTAACTTTGACCCTCCATAAATCCTAAATTTCATTTTAGAATTTATGGGAGCAGCCTTTGGAGACTCACATTATCGCTGAATGCTCAAAATGAGGAGTAGATAGATAGCCAACAACTGATAAAGGATCCTTTCTCTGTGTTTAATCGTCCTGTTTACCATTTGTTTCTTGTTCCTTACATATTTTACTTGTTTTTCGCTTATTTGTTTCCGTATTCCAAGTTGTGTGCACCGTTGGTGACGTCTTGTTCCCATATATGCATGTGTATATGTATATATATATATATATATATATATATATATATATATATATATACAAACATATATATGTATTTATATATATACGTATGAATGTGTGAGACAGTGTCGTGTGTAATCATTTATGAGGCATATCACTTTATACCTTTATTTCCGTTGTTCTGTTTCTCTTTGAATATGTATAATTCTTTCTCTGCGGTAATCCATCGATCTATAATTGTACATCTAACAGCAATACTGTCTCAATCCAGTTTTAAATTCATTATTTCGCTCGTGTCGCCACTGCCCTCGAAAAAGACATAAAGTTCAAACAATATACTATCTTCTCTATTGATCTGTGTCGTTGTGCCTATATAAGTAACTAATTGTAAAGATCGTGTTAAGTTTATCTGATGACGGGTTAAAACCCACCGTGTTTCGAAGTTACAGTTGAATTCTTTTTATTTTGTTTAAGTCATAAGTTAATGCTTTTCTTTTACGCCAGCGAAGTGAAAAGTAAAATCGACAAATATCACATTAAGTTAACTTCGCGATGTTTGTAGAGATACAGAATGGATTTTATATTGCATATTCATATGAAAAAAAAAAGCATGTAAAGGAATTATGTTTGAATATCAAATTTCGGAAAATTAGTAATGCCCTATTTGTTTATTTTTTCTTAATCTCATGATGATAATTTTAAAGGAATGCGTCTTGGCAATCATGCAAACATTTTATCGGTGATTTTCTAAGACGACATTTATTTCTTTTATTTCTTCAAGAAAATGTTGGATCCCACGACTGTTATGAATTTGTTCAAAGCATTTCTGTAAACCAATAAGGAATAGATAGTTAGATATATTCATCAAAGTCACAATGGAAAGGCTTAGAGTGATAAATATGCAGCTTCTGTTGTGCCTTCAAAAGACTGTTTTGGTATTTCAATTTTTCTCTACAGAGTTAGTTGACATTAATATGCTTCAAATACTCTGTTTGTATCATAAGCTACACAGTCTATTGATGTTTCTAGCAAAGCGTTATGTTTCCCATTGCTACCATAGAATCTGATTAGAGTTTTAAGTTACCTTACAATTGCCAGTGATTCCATGATACCAAATGTATGTACATATATTCACATAACACATTTGCAAAGAGTTCACTCAATAAATAGTTAATGCTAAGTTAAATGGTGAAAATAACATAACCTTTCTGTGAATGTGTAAGAGTGTATTTAGATATATTTCTGCTACATATGAAGTGAATATGACATTCCTGTTAACGTAATATACGTGATTATATGCAAATTTTGTACAATAACAATGTTTTATGTTATCCGAGAATCTTATTAACTTAGGAATAAACTTTAGAGCAAGCGGACAACAGAGACAGCAGAGAGAAAGAGAGAGAGAGAGAGAGAGAGAGAGAGAGAGTACAGAACGATGTGGATATTTGCAACATTCTTTTATGTTCTGAGTTCAAATCCCTATGGTACTGACTTTGCTTTTCAACACATTTGTAGGCAGAATAGGTTTGGTTCGCTACAAACATTACTTACCTAAACTTATATATTGATGAAGGTATAAATCAAGCAGTAATCTCTAAGCAGGTTCAGTGGGTTAGTTTAGAAGTAGTTAATTTAGGTTACACCACTAATAAGTTGCTCCACTAAAAGGAACATTACACGCTTAAAACTGTAAAACCTCACGGCTAAATAAGAACTTCACAGAATATTCATATTTGTATGTGAGTACATTCCATTGAAAGTGAAATGGCTATTGTGAAGAGAGGATAGCGAGACATATAAGACATAGATATCTAATATAAGATGTATAATCAAAAATCATAACAATTTTTTTTTTTTACGTCAATAAAGTGAATTCGCCTTGCGGTTTTGACCCACTATTCTTCATACACATTGGATTTTATGACAAATCTAATGTAATGTTCTATCTTAGTTTTCGTAAGGAAATGTACTGATTGTTATTTATTGCCTCATACAAATAAAGCACATACTGCCTTTGGGTAACGCTTCCCGATTTCTTGTCTTTGTATAATTCACGATTATTCGGTTCGTAGTTTTCAAACGAACATCTTTTTTAAGTAGTATCTTTCTAGTTCAATGTAAGATCATTACGATCCGAGCTATGAACCATACAAGGGAGGTAACTAGTTTCTTTACTATGTATATGGTGTATATGACAACATGCAATTAAAATATATCTTGGAGAGGTGGGTGGTTTATTGTTGCTTTTTTTTCGTTATTCTATCATAACAAAGTATTCTCCCACTGATAAAATCTTCCCAGCTCATTTCCTCTGTTAAGACATGTGTTTGCTAATTAGAATTTAGGTTTCTTTTAAGTGAAATTTACTCATTTTGAAATTGCTATCGTTGCTCCGATGTGACATGTATTCATTAAGAATTTCGAATTCTGGCTATTTCATGTTACATCACTTGATAGTCGTAACTACTTGATAACAGAATTTATTAATCATACATAATAAAAAAGAGCATTACATACGCATTAGAAATTTCAATTGCATCTTTAATATGTAGTCTCAAATTTGTTATGCATTTTCGATTGTAATCCTTAGCAAATTCTTGCCATATGATATTCGTCAGTGGCACTTCTTATATGTTCATTGTATTTCTAATGGATTCGGCAGATTAAATGAACCACTGTGAATTCTTGTTATTTCTTACTTTAGCTATCCTTGGAGAATGAAAGGTAAAGTTGACACGGTTACTACTTAAACTCTGATTGAGTAATACTCATGATCGCTTGGTATTAAGCTTGAAGATAAGCTCACTAATTTATTAGCAACTTTAAACACTTCGCCATATTGAGTAACCACTTCTAACATAGACATAATGAATTTGTGGTTATAACACTGTCACTATGATATGAATCAGTACTCGTGTTATTTTTTAATCATTTGTACTTAGAATAACAATAAATGCAGCAGTATCCAGAAAGAATTAAACTAGGTTACTGGATTGGTTACTTTTAACATTACTTCTTGTCTGCAATGTTTCTTATGCGCCTGACTTCTATATTAAACCGATAAATGTAAGAAAGAGGAATGTTAGCATAGTTTGACGTTTATGCTTCTCCTTCCCCCAGGACATCAGCGGCAAAACATAATTAGTGGAATATTGGAATATGTTTTAACAGGAATAGAAACCGGCTCGAGGCCATAGTGCATCGAGATTTACATTCTACATTTACCTTCCCATCCCTTCAAATCCAACATTCGTAATATTGGTAACAATAAACGACTTCCATTTGCTATATGCACGACATCATTTCTCTCTTTGTTACCTGATATTTACTATTAAATTTCAATCACGTTCTCTCTTCCTGTAATCAGCTGAGTTCAAGTTGGTTTACGCAGATTTTTTTTTGCAGTTGTCAATCGTTGAAATGTAGGTAATTCATTATTGGCAGCTTGAACCAGTATATGATGACTCTAAGCTAGATACTTGATATTTATTGATCCACAATTAGCTATACCACAATTCACATACATGCATATATAGTAATGTTAGAACTCATATAACAGCACGTATCTACACAACTATGTTCGTATATACGTGTGTATATTATAACTGTGAAATGCAATCCTATAAGATTATCTCTACGGGCTAACACAGACACAAAAGTTCAAACACGCAGATGAGCTTCACATAAACAACACACATATAAGCATGTTTTATGAATATATACATACCCATATATGTAAATGTAAACTACATAAGATTATCCGCACGTACACACACACACACACACACACACACACACACACACACATACATATCGCAAGCGCGGCTGTGAGATAAGAAGTTTGCTTCCCAACCACATATTTCCGGGTTCAGTCCCACTGAACGGCATCTTGAGCCAGGCCGATCAAAGCCTTGTGAGTGGATTTGGTACACGGAAACTGAAGAAAGCTTTTCGCATATATATATATATATATATATATATATATATATATATATATATATATATATATATATATATATATATATATATATGACCGTGTACCTTTGTATACGTCACCGAGTTCGACAACCGGTGTTAGTGTATTTACATCCAAGTAACTCAGCGGTTCGGCAGAAGGGATGATAGAGTATAACAGAGTTTTAAAAATATAAGTACTGGGGTCAATTCATTCTACTAAAATTCTTCAAGGCAGTGTCTTTGCATGGCCACAGTCTAATGACTGTGTGTGTGTGTGTGTGTGTGTGTGTGTGTGTGTGTGTGTGTGTGTGAACTTGGTGCATATCGTGATACATAATATGATATCATACGAGACAGCTTACTAATGCCTTGAGAGACTGTATGATACAAAAGTATTATGCTTCTTCAAAGGCATCACCAACGAAAAAAGGATTAATCATCAGAAGCTCGCGCGTCCCGGCAGCTCAACTGGACACGAAAGTATTTCAAGGAGTCCTGAAAAATGTTTGCTTTACATGTATGTATTGCAAGAAACAGCTCGGTTTCTTTTTCAAGCATTCTTCATAGTTATAGTTTTTAAAAATTTATAGCTATGGGGGTCCGCCAGAATAAAATAATGATCAAAGGGGTTCATAGATAAAAACTGGTTGAGAACCTCTGGTCTAGACCATCTTACTTAGAACGTAATAGTGCTTTTCCTAGAGATTCGTTCTAACAAAATCAAAATCGGTTTTGGTTATGCTATACGCACACAAACACAGGCACACACAATTTAACGTATAAACATGTAGAGAGGAATGTTTCTTATTTCTTTATTACCCACAAGGGGCTAAGCATAGATGGGTCAAACAAGGACAGACAAAGGGATTAAGTCGATTACATCGACTCCAGTGCGTAACTGGTACTTAATTTATCGACCCCGAAAGGCTAAGTCGACCTCGGCAGAATTTGAACTCAGAACGTAGCGGCAGACGAAATACCGCTAAGTATTTCGCTCGGCGTGGTAACATTTCTGCCAGCTCGCCACCTGTGAGAGGAATTTTTCTATTTGAGAAATACGTTCAGATTGACAAATTAAAATTCTGCATGCATGAAAGAATTTGCTGTCATATGCTTTCAAACACATACAGAGACACAACCACAGAGACACAACCACAGAGACACAACCACAGAGACACAACCACAGAGACACAACCACAGAGACACAACCACAGAGACACAACCACAGAGACACAACCACAGAGACACAACCACAGAGACACAACCACAGAGACACAACCACAGAGACACAACCACAGAGACACATATATAGAGGATACACACATACTTACATCACGCGCGCGCACACACACACACAAACACACAGGTGGATGGATGGATGGATGAATGGATATTCGCATAAATATTCTTGGTCTTCGTTACTTTATGCTTATGATATTAATAACGTGGAAATATCACGTGCTTTTCCATGTAACTTGATTAAAATATCACTTGTTTTACAGATGAATAAAATTGTTCTACGGATTGAATAAATAATGTGTGATGCTTATCACGTTTTGGCAACAAATCAAATAACGATAACTGATCATATTTGGATGTATAGGTGTAGGTGTGTCAAGATGGTAAGAAGTCTACTTCCCATACCAAATGATTCCAGGATCAGTTCCACTGCGAGTCATCACAGACAAATGTCTTCTACTATAGCGTCGGGCCTACCAAAGCCTTGTGAGTGGATTTGCTAACAGAAACTAAAAGAAGCTCGTCGTATATATGTGTGTGTGAGAGAGAGTGTGTGTGTGTGCGCGTGGGAGTGTATTATGTGTGTGCTAATACGTGTGTGTGTATGTGTGTGCGTGTGTGTGTGTGTGTGAGAGAGAGAGAGAGTGTCATTGTGTCATTTCGTCCTCCAACACCACTTGACAGTCAGTGTTGATACGTTTACGTTCCAGTAACGTCGTGACTCGGCAAAACAGCCCGAGAGTAGAAGTACCTCACCTAAAAAAAAATTAAGTACTGGGGAGGGGTGGGGTCGTTCGCCTAGATCTCTTCAAGCTTGTGCTCCAGTATCACCACACTCTCATAACTGAAAGAGTGAGACTACGGTCGTCCTTGGGTATCACTTTCATATACCCCAATACTTGGTCTTTCTTTTATTTATAGACATTCAAAACGTAATAAAATAGTATTTTATTTTGATGAGTCGATGTTTTGACCTGTGTTCAATATTTATTTGCATACGCATGCACAAACACACACACACGCACACACACACACACACACACACATAGATGCACACATACACACACATATATACATACATACATACATACATACATACATACATACATACATACAAATGTGTGTGTTTATGTACACATATATCTATGGTTTACATGTAAGTAAAGTTGGCAGCAGTTTAGCAATGTATCACTAAAAAGGAAAATTATATATATATATATATATATATATATATATATATATATATATATATATATATATATGTGTGTGTGTGTGTGTGTGTGTGTGTGTGTGTGTGTGTGTGTGTGTGTGTGTGTGTGTGTGTGTGTGTATGTATGTATACATACACACGCACAAAGACTCATAAACATACATTTATATACATATATGAACATATGCATATCTATAAACACACAAAGGTGCCCGCATTCACACAGACACTCACATTTGTATATAGGGCGCGAGAATGGCTGTGTAGTTAAAAATTTCACTTGGCAAACACGTGATTTCAAATCTAGTCCCCCTGCGCAATGGCTTGGATAAATGTCTTCTGCTATAGCTTCCAGTCAACCAATGCTTTGTAAGTGAATTTGGTAAACGGAAATCGTACAGAAACATTTTGTATACATAAAAACATACATAAAAACATACATACATACATACATACATACATACATACACGTGCGTGTTTGTGTGTGAGTGTACTTGTGTTTTTGAGGCAGTTTGAGAATTGAGAAAAATATAAACGGAAAGCGTTGACACCACGCATATACCACCCTCTCTTTTTCTCTCTCTCTCTCTCTCTCTGTATGTGTGTGTGTGTGTGTGTGTGAAGAGAGATTGAGAAAGAGAGAGAGAAGGAGAGAGAACGAGACAGAGCCCGTATACATATGTACGTGTTTGTTATAGTTCTGGAAATCAGTTTCTATATATTTCCTATGTTTGTTTGAGTAAACATACATATGCTTCATGAACATTGTTAAGTCCCAACGCTGCTTTAGGCAAAGATCATTGTCTGCTTTACATTTTATCGTTATAAGAAAAAGCTGGCAATTTTTTTCCTCCCAGTCTCTCAACACCCGGGTTTGTTTTTGTCATCTAACATACCCTACATTCTTTCCGAGTTTATATTCCAGATAAAACCATTCAAGTAAAACAATCTGGAATAGATTACAGACGACAGTTTTACCAACAGAGAACAACAGCAAGACAAGAGGATAAAATGTCGACGAAAAAGATCATGAAAGCAATGGAATGTTCCTAGTTCATCTACGCGTAAATATTTAACGGCCATTGGTTGAAAGTAAACTGAGAGCAGACGGATAAAATAAGCTGTAAGAAAATCTCTTAAACACTCCGGATTTGTTATTTGTTCTGCCGTCGTAGTTGGTTCTCTTTCGACATTTCTGTATTTTTCATTTGTTTTTGCTACATTTTTGTGGAGGGGTGCTTTAGCGGTTTTGATAACGTCAGTGTTTATTTGCTTATTTCTAGTCTAATGTGGTCCTCAACCAAATAATAGCGTTGCTGCTACTAATTATAAAAGGGGGTTAAAAACTGAGTCTCAGTAGTAAACACAGCTAGTCTCATAGAATCGCGCCTCTCAAGACATCTGTTTGAAAATCTTCAAATTAATAGGAACCAGAACAGATTGACGTGTTCGTTATTGTCCCCATCGTTGTTAATCTTGCTCTTCTGTACAGTGACAGCGTTCACGGTATCGGTATTGGGAAACTCTAGTGACAAAATATTTTATAAATGTGGTGTGAAAGAAGGAAAGTTGTAAATCTAGTCGAGTTAACGGTTCCTCATGAAGATAATATGGACGCCACGCGGGCTCGAAAGATTGACCGTTATGTAAACCTCCTCGAGTAATGTGAAGACGCAGGCTGGAAAGCGGAGCATTTTCCAATCGAAGTTGGATGTAGAGGGTTTGTACATCAACCCCAAGACTTATTCTATGTAAGCCTAGTACTTATTCTATCGGTCTCTTTTGGCGAACCGCTAAGTTACGGGACGTAAACACACCAGCATCGGTTGTCAAGCAATGTTGGGGGACAAACACAGACACAGAACCCCCCCCACACACACACACACACATATATATATATATATATATATATATATATATACATATACGACGGTCTTCTTTCAGTTTCCGTCTACCAAATCCACTCCCAAGACTTTGGTCGGCCCGAGGCTATAGTAGAAGACACTTACCCAAAGTGCCACGCAGTGGAACTGAACCCGGAACCATGTGGTTGGTAGGCAAGCTACTTACCACAAAGCCTCTCCTGTTTCGGTGTCAGCAAATTCCCACCCTTTGGCCTGGTACTCCGTCGGTTGCATGGACGTGCGTTCCATTTGATTCGATTAAATTAATATGCAATTGCCTGAACACTCCACAGATACGCGTACACTTCACGGAGTTCTCAGGGAGATTCAGCGTGAGACAGAATGTGGCAATAAGTTAAAGAAAATGAGACAACTATGCCAAGGCAAATTTATATATTTGTATGAGAGATATTTTACTGGTATATGTGTGAAATATATAAATGTCGGTGAATATTTTAAGACCTTAAATATTAAAATCAGATTAAATTTATTTGAACTGTCTAAATATGTATAGCTAGCCTATGGATACGAGCTGATACATGCATTTCATGCCCTTGTAACAACAGCGTTGAGGATGAGATCAAGAGCCATGGAAAGGATAATGGTTTCGGTATAGTTTGATAGATATATTCAATGCAGAAAATTACATTGTCAAACCACTAGCTGTTGGTAAGCAGCCGAAATTAGAACAATAGTGAAAAGGGATTTGAATGTCATTATTGTTGTAAGCTCGAGGAGAAATGTGAATAATTACTGAATGATAATACGCGAGAGGGTATTAGCAACACTATATGGCACAAATTTGTAGTATAAAATTTAGCCTGGACGACTCTTTAATTCTTTAAACTTGTTTCAGCTTTAAGGGTGCGGTCATGCTGGGGCACCACCGAGGTAGGTTATAAATGAATGTTAGTAGGAAGCAGTGGGTGGGTAGGCACGTGATTTAGCGGTTAGGGTACTCGGCTCAAAGTTTTACAGTCGTGAGTTCGATTACCGGCAGTGCATTGTGTCGTTGGGCAAGACACTTTATTTCACGTTGCACCAGTCTACTCATCTGGAAAAAACGAGTTGGATCTGTAATCCAAAGGGCCGGCCTTGACACATTCTGTCTCACACTGAATCTCCTTGAGAACTCCGTGAAGGGTACGTATGTCTGTGGAGTGCTTAGGCACTTGCACGTTAATTTGATCGAATCAAATGGAACGTACGTCGAGGAAATCGACGGAGTACCAGACCAAAGGGTGGGAATTTGCTGACACCGAAACAAGGGTGTCAACATATGTAGAAGAAAATTGTTCAATAGATTTGCTTTGATTCCAAAGTTTCACGTAGTTTTCCTTCAGGAAAGGGTAGAAGGAATTTACGAATTAGGAGCAACCGTAACTCGACTCCTCATTTCTCCTTAAGCAGCTAATCTGGCAGTCAATATTTTAAAGTGAGCCCCACGAAACACTGTTCATGAAGCAGTAAATGTAAATAAATAAAAAGGTGATATTGTTTTCTGCACTATCTCATAGAGCAACTTCTTGAGATCGTTACCCACGAAACCCCATATTAAATCTGACAATCTGTACACTATAGTAAATAAACTGTTACCGGAAGGGCTGTAAACACATACATATATCCTCTCAAATCAAGGGTCTTATCAGCTGTATCCTCATAAGAGGTATCCAAGTGCCATTGATGGCGTTTAACCGAACTATATATCATTAACATATACGAGTGCACGCATGTTGGCACGCCATCGCTTACGACGTCGAGGGGTCCAGTTGATCCGATCAACGGAACAGCCTGCTCGTGAAATTAACGTGCAAGTGGCTCAGCACTCCACAGACACGTGTACCCTTAACGTAGTTCTCGGGGATATTCAGCGTGACTCAGTGTGACAAGGCTAGCCCCTTTGAAATACAGGTACAAAAGAAACAGGAAAAAAGAGTGAGAGAAAGTTGTTGTGAAAGAGTACAGCAGGAGCCACGTGGAGCTTTGGGTGTTTTCGCTCAATAAACACTCACAATGCCCGATCTGGGAATCGAAACCGTGATCCTATGACCGCGAGTCCGCTGCCCTAACCACTGGGCCATTGCGCCTCCATGAGTGCACGCATACACATATACAATATTACCTAAAAGGCGGCTAAATATCTATACTTTCTCGTCAACTGCACAATCCTAACGTTATTTTCTTAGATAATTTTTAGGATCTTATTAAGCTACAAAACAAAAATACGTTTGCATTTTCAGGAGAGTTATAGTAAAACAAAATGTATACAACATAACAGGGGGCTCAGTCATTCATTGATCAAGAGAATATCACTGCTTCGTAGTAACGTCAACTTGTGTAGTATTGTGCGCAGTTCAATTGGATATGATAATTACGAGATAAGATACAGACATCATTAGATCACTAAATAATCATTTTGGCAAGTATTGCAAACAACTCCATACATGTTTCAGTCTCGTTTGAGCCCCCTTCAGCAACTCTTAAACATTACCATATATGGAGAAGTTTGTTGAGAGAATGTTGCTTTTCTTCTGCTGTATAATTATAGAGAGTAAATATTTAGATGCCCACAGCTTTACATATGTTTACACCAACTTAACTATTGTTTTACACGCTGATCATGCCTTTGAGTAATTTCATCTGCTCGATTTAGTTTGTAAAGCAATTAAAATTAAATATTTTTCAGATAACATTTCAATAGCATACTGACATTTCTATCCATTGTATTCATAAAGACAAGATCGTTTGAGATACATGAAAAAGCGTAGATCAAAGGTGTCGCTTCAGCAGGTTAGCGAAGCGTTATTATCAAATATTGTTATTATAATTACCGATGCTTTCCTCTTTTCTATCTTAATAAATATTTCTAATTTGAATTTGAAAATCGAAACTAGTAAGCGTAAAGAATTGAGTTACATTTTCAGAAGTGCGATAAGTTATAAGCAGTTGAGCTGAGTAGAATTTATTAACTGCTTACGTAAGTGGTAACCAATGAATCTTTCCTTAGTAGGCACAAGGCTTATGCTTTTTTGTTTTTCAGTTAATAGGACTAGTAGCTTACACAGACCCCAGTGATCAACCTGTTCTTATTTCCTCACCATGAAAGGATGAAAAACAAGGTTGATGACAAATCCGAATGTGAAGACGGACAAAAAACCCGTAAGCATTTTTCAATACAGCTAATTATTTGAAGGTCGTATAATCAAGAACGTATATAGCATGTATTCTACGAAGGATGAACGGGAGATATGGGGTAACAGTAAGGAAAAGATCACAGAACACACACACATATACACGTACACACGTACACACACGTACACACTTGCACAAAAGAGACAGGCAGGCAAACCGAGTGAAGATACAAGAGAAACAGAACAAATATCAAATATGATTTAGGAAACCCAAAATGTGGCTTCCAATGGTTTGGAATTTTCGGATTCTTTTTAGTACTTCACACACACACACACACACACACACACACACAGATAGATGGTACATAGTTATTCAAATATTCAGGCGCAGGTATGCATTTATATGTGTGTATATGTATACATATATACATATACACGTGTGAATGTGGTGTGTGCCAGAGGGTTTGCAAATCCAATGGGGGTCTTAAAAGACATGTTAGGATCCACAATGAGCAGAACTTACTTGCAGGTATTGGTAGTGCAAATCAGAGGTGCAATCTGTGTGGGTGTTTTTTCAAAACACTGTCTGGTTTAAAAAGCCACATCAGACGCCATGAAAGGGCTAAGGTGTAGGTGCAGGAGGTGGTCAAACTTTGTTTAAGGAGTAGACAACCACCATACATATATATATATATATATATATATATATATATATATATATATATATATATAAAGTGTAGTATATTGCCACTTAAGTGTGGCTGACCCCTAGGGGTGGATGTTACTGTTGCTTTTAGCCCCAGGAGGACATCTCCTCCAGCTGGCTTATCGACACACTACTGTGTCCTGTTTGCTAAAAGCAACAGTAACATCCACCCCTAGGGGTCAGCCACACTTAAGTGGCAATATACTACACTTTATCGTGCGGTTACTGTTAATACTTCATTTAGAGAATTAACATTGCTTGTTTTCACCTTTTCGATATCAGTGAAGAATTTCACTGGAAAAGTATATATAAGATTACCAAGAATTTATCTCTCTCATCAAAGATCAGTGGCTATCGGACGCTGACGAAGGGAAATAACCCTGAAACCCGGGTCCGTTCGTGCTACAGATCATGATGGGAGGGATAACTTCCCTTGGCAAACAGGACACAGTAGTGTGTCGATAAGCCAGCTGGAGGAGATGTTCTCCTGGGGCTAAAAGCAACAGTAACATCCACCCCTAGGGGTCAGCCACACTTAAGTGGCAATATACTACACTTTATCGTGCAGTTACTGTTAATACTTCATTTAGAGAATTAACATTGCTATATATATATATATATATATATACATACATATATATATATATATATATATATATATATATATATATATATATATATATATATATATACATATATATATATATATATATACATATATATATTTATATATATATATATATATATATATATATATATATATATATATATATATATATATATATATATATGATATTACGATATCATATATACACATAGTCATATATGTGTGTGTGATATGATATGTATGCCCGTGTGTGATATGTGTGCCCGTGTGTGCCCAGGCTCGCACGAGTGTGTGTGTGTGTGTAACTTTTACTGTTAGTAAATGTCTGAATATATATGTTTGCAGTATGTATGTACGTATGCATACAGCATTAATAATGGAAGTTGAAACAAGTGACCGAATTAATTGCGGAAAGAAAGATATGGGAATTGAATTACTGACTTTAATGAAGACCATAATTATACAGTAAAGATACTATAGTTAGTCCTAGATACAGACGCTGAAAGAACATTTATAGAATACAAACAGATACATGTAATGAATATTCGTGAGAAAAGAAATTTACATTGTATGCATAAATGTACTACAATGTTCATGTACATTCACGATTGTGTTTTGAGTTTACTTCTGAGAAGGTGTGTATCTTGTGATGTCAATGGGCGTTAGAGAGAACTGGATAAGCTAGAGGGTGTGTGATGGGAAAAATTAAATTATAAACCATACACGCAGACACACTCAAACACGTACACACAAAGAGACAGAGGTACACACCCAAATACACACATACATACACACATATGCACAAACACATAAACATGCACACACAAACACATGAATTTGCAGATTACATACATACAAATGTACACACATACCTATATATGCATACACGCACACACATGCATACATTAAGAGAATGATTTTAAAATTTTATTTGGCCTATGGAGTAGTCTCCCATTGCTTTTCATGATAAAAATTAATTAATAAATCTAAATAATGTTTCTCTTCATGAGGCATGTAAATGCGTGTAATTGCAGATAATTTAAACTAATTTAAAAAAACTGGGAGCTCACTATTTTATAAATGATATCTCCTAGTTTACAAATTTATGAAAATCATTATACGTCAAAACGTGTAGGTTTGTGAGTGAATGATCGCGTGCCTTCATGTGCATGCGCGCACGAGCTAGGATATTTATATAAAGATGTATGCGCGTATTTCTCCACAAAGTAATGTAAGTAAAAATTCTACATTTGTATTCTTCGCATTTGCACTAGGGTAATGATCTGTTGGAAAAGAACACTGCTCCTGTTAATCTACAAATATAGGTATTAAATTTTTAATAAGTCTGGAAATGTATTCTATTCTTTTAGTATTTTATTTGCTTCAGTCATTTGATTGCGGCCATGCTGGAACACCACCATATTGAGATTTTTTTTCTTTTTTTGTCGAAGAAATCGATCCCAGGACTTATTCTTTGTAAGCCTAATACTTATTCTATCGTTGTCTTTTGCCAATCCGCTAATTAACGGGACAAACACAGACATAAAGACAAGTAGACAAATACACATACACACATTATCAAGTTTACTCGCAAGGCTTTGTTCGGTCCGAGGCTACAGTAGAAGACACTTACCCAAGGTGCCATGCTGTGGGACTGAACCCGGAAACATGTGGTTGGGAAGCAAGCTTCTTACCACACATGCACGCCTGTGCATATCCAAAATTAAGAAACCTGATGATGTACATCTGCTGGGTCAAGGAAAATATGGTGAATTTTAGTTTTAATGATGAAATTAACAGAATGAAAAATTATAATCTTGAATATGTGTAATTTATATTCTTTATTCTCCATCTTCCTCCCTCTCCCTCATTCTCTCTTCACGCACCTTGATTGTTTTGTAGATGTTAACAACTTTGGACACACACCAAAGTCTAAAATTTAATGATTTTCCCTAGAAAAGATGTAGCAACGGGATGCCGTTGTCCTCTACATGTTTATCTACGGTTTACTCTGATAGTCTTCTGCTCTCCTGATCTTAACAAATGATCTTCCATTTTAAATATCTTTGCTTCCTCACAAATTGGAGATAATGTGAAATGCCCTGACTTGTGTTCTATTTAATGTAGTTTACTGTGGCCTAATGTAGTTGACTGTGGTTTAATTTAATTTACTGTGGTTTAATGTAGTTTACTATGGCTTAATGTAGTCTACTGTGGTTTAATGTAGTTTACTGTGGTTTAATGTAGTTTGCAGAGATTACAAACCAAGATTGCATGAACATATTCCATGAAGGTGTTACTATATTGATTGTACTCTCCTTTTGCTTCTTTCAGTTGGTCAAATATGGCAACTGTTGGGATAGTAAATATGTTGGTACATCATTTTACCTTATTTACTGCATTCTCTGTTCGCGGTATGAATGCTGTGAAGGTAAAGTATGTAACTATTTGTACATTCGTTTTTTCTTGGTGTGGTAAATTTATGTTACTGAGTAGGATGGTTGCCTATATATGATGTTTCTAGCTATGAAAAGAACCTAGAGATTTGGTGCTTGCTGATTTAATGCTGAACTTTTGGATCCAGATTCATGCTGACTTCAAATTTTGGCACAAGGCTAACAATTTCAGGGGAGGGGATAAATCGTTTATGTCGACCCAACACCCAGCGCTCAACTGGTACTTATTTTATCGAACACGGAAGAATGAAAGGCAAAGTCGACCTCGGTGACATTTGAACTCAGAATGTAAAATCGGAGGAAATGCAGCTAAGCGTTTTACCCGGAGTGCTAACGATTCTGCCGGCTCATCGCCTTATAATAAATGATGCTATAATATAAATGTAATATTATGAGGATGTGCATGTTTTGAGGCGAGATGGAAAGTTCGTGTGCGTAGTGCGGACTAAAATGTGTGGATGTGAGAACGGATACGCCTAGCAATCCATTCGGAAAATCGCAAAGTTTAGAGATGTTGTTCTTGTATACCACTTAGCCTTGGCGCTCTGATATGTAGATGGGAGTCAGTCTATTGTGTTGATTCTGAAGGAAACTGAATAATTCGTAAGGGAATAGCGATGAAGTTATTCGAAAGTTTTGTCCAAGTGGGAATGTATCGTCTGTTTTAGTTTCAAGAGAAGTGTCGATTGTAAGTAAATGACAAAAGAAGTATTTTTTCTACATTGTGGGTAACAGAAGATGTACATATTTGTCTTGTCTGTCCCTTTCGTTTTATTTTTCTGTTTTTTTTTTCATTTTCGTATGGGTTTTGGCGACAAAATTTCAGCCTTTTCTTGATGTTTTTAGTTGGGTGGAGTTTGTGCTCTGATGTTATTATGATGTATGCAGTGAGGCCGCTGTTGCCGTTAATTCTGCTTATATATATATATATATATATATATATATATATATATATATATATATATATATATATATATATATATATATATATATATATATATATATATATATATATATATATATATATATATATATATATATATATGTATATACATATATATATACATATATATACATATATATATATTTGTTCTTGTCGTTACAACCTGGTTATAACTCTTTTATACATATGTAATTTAAGGACAACTAATAATGTTGTCTGTTGTTTGCTGTCTTCTGTGAATTAATGAAACTGACCCTGAAGAGATGCAAGACTCCATATTCTTATCTCAGACAAGAGTGAGTCGGGATCTTGCATTGAAATGAGCATAGGTTATTAAACAACTTTTATTATGGATTGCATTATGGCTCTTATTTAAACTGATATGCACACAAAACTGTCTTATAAACAACTTTTCATGTGAGAATTTTGCTACGTTGATAACAGGTACAATATTTTTACCAAATATTTGGTAGAGATCTAAATATATATATATATATATATATATATATATATATATATATATATAAGCACCGACTAACTATTCCTGCTACTAATTCCTTCCACTACGTCACATACACACACACACAAACACACATACACACTAACAGATAAACCACCAAACCATGCACCCACACACACACACACACACACACACACACACACACACACACACACACACACACATACATACGCACACACACGTTCTGTTATCACACACACACACACACACACATACATACGCACACACACGTTCTGTTATCACACACACACTCGCAGACCCTCGTACACGCACAGATATTCACCTCCGTTTTTCACTCTCCTGTCTTAGAAAGAACTTTTCCTCCACCACCTCCTCTTCCGGTCCTTTCACAATGTAACCTCGTGGGGACCGTTGCCATTTTCCTCTTCCTCCATTTTTCCATTCTCCGAACTTTCTGTCTTTCCGACGAAGGGCTCCGCCCAAAACGTCATACTCTCTTTCCTTCCTTTCCCGAGCGTCCAATAACACTATCCGTATCACGTCCTCACTTTGTTGTTTTTTTGTTATTGTTTTTTGTGTTTCTTTAAACTATATATATATATATATATATATACACACACAAACAATTGTTTGATGGTGATTTCTCTTTCTGTAGTGTGTGCTGTTTTGTGTATTAAGTTTAAAATTGTCCTCACTTCCAAACATTTTGTTTATTTGAATTACGTAAAAATAAGTTTTATGTTTTGTATCATTTTACGTTCGGTGTTTTTTTTTTTCGTTTTTTTTTTCTTTCAGACATATGTACTGTAATATCTATGATGATGATTATGGATTTGCTGGAGTTTACAAACATTGATTCGTTTTTGCATGGAATTGTTCCGTTGGGAGAATTTTCAAGATTGAAATAATGGTTTTACGTTGTTTATTTATGTGTGAATTTCTTGTGGTGATGATGATGGTTATGATGAGAATAATGACAATGACGATAAGGATGAGGAGGAGAGAGAGAGAAGAATAGTGATAGCTAGGTGGCCTTAGGAGATTTTGGATATAATATATTAAGTGTTTATGGTATTCATATATTAGTCTACATTGCTGGTTTCCATAGACGATTTTTATAGCATGTTGGATGAGAAGAGGTTAATTCCCACTTCAGTTTTTTTTTATATACAAGAAGGACTGTGGGTGGTCTCTCGCAACCTTCAAACTGTACAACGAAGCTGATTCTGAGTGAGAGAAAAATCGGCATCAGTACTTAGCTGCTACATTATTTATCCACGCTGGCAGTGTGAAGGTTGACCTCGGTTAAATTTGAACTCAGCGAACACACATACACACAAACTCGCGCACTCCCCCTACACACACACACACAGATGCACTCACTCCCCCCACACATAAACAAACAAGCAAACAAAAGAACACTATCGCCACAAGTTCTTTGTTCCACATTCTTTCAATCGATTACCTCTGCTATGTATATACAGTGTCCTAAAATTAAGGCAACCAACTTTTTTCAATTTTGCCAATCCCATATATTGCTATATTTCGGGTCCGAGCGTTGCAATGCAATGGTAAACGAAACACAACTATTACACTAGCATATTTATTCGATATAAGCACCTCAATTTCGATTCATAGCCTTAGGTCTAGGTGCTAATGCTTCATACGCAGCTCGCAGCTGTTCTTGCGAATTCGAAGCCCATTCATAGCGCAGTCTTCCCATCAAAGCATCGAGCGGAGCATGAGACGTGCTCGAAACCCTCGTCTTCAAAATGGAGCGAACAGAAAAATTCAACGGGTTGAGATCGGGGCTTCTTGAAGGCTATACATCCTTACGTATGAACGAGGGAATATTTTTCTGAATCCAGTGTTGTGTCTGTTTGGCGCAGTGGGATGGTGCCTAGTCCTGTCAGAGGCTCGAAGTTGCACCTTGAAAGTGCTCATTCGCCTATGGAAGCAGTTCAGCTTCCAGAACGTCACTAATGTATTGCTGGGTTTTAATTGTAACACCCGGAAGTACAAACACGAGGGGAGATATTCCAGTGGCTGTTACAGCTGCCCAAACCATAATTGACTGTGGCTTTTGACATCGAATTACGATGTACC